>NC_043978.1:11346093-11646093 GCF_902148855.1 Sphaeramia orbicularis | reverse complement strand
TCTTTGTTTGATAAAAACATGCACCTCCGTTTGCTTTTGGTCCTCAGTGGGACCGTTCTCCTTCGTCCGGGTCAGGACGGGGCGTGACCTTTCATGTGACCTCCCTGGTTCTCCTCCGTCTTACCTGGCAGCGGGGCTGCTGTGCTGAGCGGCGGCGGCGTGCGAGGGCCGGCGGGCGTGCATGGACACCCGGGCTCTGTGGGCGTGCGTGGCGGCGCTGCTGGCCTGTCTGGTGGCGCCGGTGGACCCGCCCTGGACCGTGAAGACCCTGCCCATGCTGCGATCGCGGCCGCCCGCTGACCCTCCGGCGGGCGTGGATCCTCCCGCTCTGGCTCCGCCTCTGGACCCGGTTCCAGTTCCGGAGCCGGTGCCTCGTCCAGGCGTGGCCCTCCCAGATCCGGATCCTCTGGCGGGTGTCATAGCCGTACTGGGGGCCTGCTGGCTGGGGGCGGGCACCGGGCACGCCCTCTGGCACTCGGCCCGGGTCATGAAGTTGTTGCTGTTACCGTGGCAACCACCATACCAGAAGTGTACACACTTGGAGGTGATGACGTCGTAGTGGTAGCGTGACGTCCATCCGGTGCAGGAGCCGGCAGCGCGAGGGAGGGAGCAGATGGAACGATCGACTGAAGAGGAAACAGGCGGTGGATTTCAACCAATCACAAGCCTTTAAACTGATCAGGGTTTAATTCAAGTTCCAGCCAAGAACAAAATATAAACAATATACTATAGAAATATTAAATAATGCTGCATATTTTGACCCTGAGGCCTTCAATAGCAGCTCGCTAATGAGCTATGTGCTAATGCTAATGGCTAGTGCTAATGCTAGGTGCTGTGTGTGTTAATGGGATAATGACTCAACTTCACCTTTACCTTTAACCCTTACTTTACCCCTTCCAACACTGAGCCTGTTCACATGACCATAAAAATCTGATAACAGTTAGTAATCAGATAATTGTAATAATCAGATCTGATGCGTTTACATGCACTTCAAAAATATGGTAATCCAAGTACCCTGGTTTAGTTTCAGTCCATTTCTGGGTTTCTTTTGGAGAATGTACTCTGTAGTGATAGTAGAATCCAGCTTCAGTCAAACTCAGTCATCATTATTTGATTTCTGGAGTTATCAGTGTATTCTTGATCATGTAAACTGTATAATCTGATCTGTTTTATCAAATAACAGCAGTAATCTGATTATAATACTCAGATTAACACACCTGGATTTCTCCCCAATACTCTGTTGTCTTCTGCATGTTTACAGGTTAATCTGATTTATTTATTTATTTACATCTGTGCAAGTGTAAAAAAATATGTTAAAAATGGAATTGATGTGGTCAAACATGAGCAGAAGGATAATGGATTACCCCAAAACAAATCCAATAATGGACTACACAGAGTTTTTTTCCATTATTTCTGAAGTGCATGTCAACGCATCAGATCCAAATATAACAATGATCAGATTTCTGTGGTCATGTAAACGGGCTCAGTGACTGGTTCACAGGATGGTGAACGTTTTTTCATTTACGTACTGTAGCTGGGCGGGTCAGGGCAGCCCTCGCCATTGGGTCCGGCGGCAGGTGAGGTTCGGTCGTAGCAGCAGCCGTAGGTGGTGGTTCGACACTGGACGGCGTTTTCAGTGGGAAGAGAAGGAGCCGCCTGAGGAAACAAAGAAGCAGATTAGATTAGAATATGAGTGTGACAAACATTAAGTGGGAGTAATCCTTATCGGATTACTCACAGTTATCGGATTTTTGTGGTCATGTAAACGGGCTCAATAACAAACACACGGTGGACAAAAGCTTTTGTTCACTCCATGCATTTGTGATATATTATATAGAGGGTATGCACATGACGTCACCGCTAGCGGAAGTCACTGCGGTTCCGTCCACTGAGTGGCAGAAAGAGGGAGATGAGTAGCAGCTTTGGCTTGAATACTGCGAAAACTTTAGAACAATTTAAAAAATGGGGAAGAGCTGTTGTGCCATTGATTGCACAAATAGGTTTAAAAAGCACTCGGAGCTATGGTTTTAGCGGTGACCTAAAGCCAAAGACAGAAGAAGCAGATGGATCGCTGCAATTCATAGAAATAACTGGAATCCAGACAACGAAACCTGGATTTGTGGTCGCCATTTCGTGTCAGGTAACGTTAATTTATGCTGTGTTCTTGCATTAAATCATACCTTAAATTACATGTCATTTTGGTTAACGTTACTTCTTAGTAAAGCTCTTAATGTTAGCATCTGTCATTTAGTTCTATGTTTCAGAACAGAAACGTTTTTGTCTTCAGTTGTGTGATTCTGAACCTTGTGCTCTACATGATTTGTAAACTAGCTTAAACTGAGGCTAACCTAGTTTTCCAAATAAGGGGGTACTCTAGCACAAAGCTGTTGTAGCTGTGTTGTACCAAGTATTTGATGTTAACTCTACTTAAATCTCCACAGTACCAGTAGATCATCCACTCACTTGGGTCAATACTAAGGGTTCAACTCCAGTAAATCAGTAGTGAACTGTGAGCACTACTGCTGGGCCTTTACCTTGGCAATCACCGCCAAGAAAATACGTCTGCACTGACAGAAAACCTCAAAAACAATAGTATGTTGAATTGAAAGCGCTCACCAGCTGTAATCCTCTAATAAACGATGACGAGGATGTCAGCAACTCTTTGTCTTTTGTATGATTTCAGCCTTTGCATTGGGGATTTTCCCGGCGTTGAAATCAGGTTCATATAAATGTCAGGATACGTGATTTCCGGCCACATATCAATGTTCGTAGACCACTTGTTGTTTGGTAGCTTGTATGGATCCATGTCCAGTCCAGTTGTCTTTAATTTCATGTTATATTCCACATTTTTCCCGGTCTCGCGGTAGTTACTGCTATGCTCCGCCATGTTGAGCCGGTTTAATTTTTCCACTCAGTCTGACTTAGAGGGGCGTGGCCCAGGGGGGAAGTAACAGATGTGCATTCCGTCTATTAAGAATCAGTCTTAAGTGATTGAACTGTGCCCAGTTCTGTTCCATTCTACAATCCACCATGATACCTTCTATATTTTTTTTTTTACTTAAAGGAGTGATATTTTGCTTTTTCATTTTCCAACACTTCCCTGTGGTCTCCATAAACTGTAAATGCTCTGCTCTGGGTCTGAATTCTTCATTCATTCAACTCCACAGGTCCATCTTCAACTCTATTTCTGACTAATGACACCAGAAAGGTGGTTTGGAGCGCTGGCCCTTTAAATGCACATGAGCCACTTCAGGCCCCGCCCCCTCCAGGTTGTCAGCTGTGCTGCTCTGTCCCGTTCAACCAACAACTGAACATTTTAGGTTATGGGCTCCAAGTTTGGACAAATTTTCAGTCTGGACTACAACCGCTGCTGCTGACAAACAATTATGTCGAAATACTGGAGAAATGTTGGTCTGAAGTCTGGTGAAGACCTGATATGTGCAAATGTGGAGACGGAACTAGTTATAGACCGAACAAATTAAGAGGGAATTCAAACAGGTTGTAGAAATCCACTGGATTTTCGCCCAAATGAATATAAAGATAGTTTTGCAGCAGCTGGAGGGTTCAAATTCACACAGTATGAACTATTAGGGTCCAAATACACAAATAAATGAATCACAGAGTAAGAAAAGTGGGTTTAGAGAAATATGAGTCCTTTAATTTACAAAGAATTAAGAAACCAGTCATAATATTTGTATAAGATGAATAAAAAAATCCAACACATGCCATGAATAGAACATGTGTCATCTCAGATTTTATGATTTAGTGTTTGTTTTTAAAATTCTTTAATAAAATAAAGTCCTTCTACTCTTCTTTTTCTATTGATTGTACTTATATTTGCTGCTGCTGCACTGACTGGAGAAGCCTGTTGTGTAATAACACTAAGGGTTTGTCATGTGTTTGGAAACGTATTCTACCGCTGGACGCTTCTGCATGGATCATAAAAAACACGTGTTAAGTCCAGGTCTGAACATGTCCAGTTTATTTTCTGTTTGGTGGTTTCCTGGAGCGCAGACTTTACTCCTACATGCATCATGTGTCCTGGTGGTCAGTCTGGTCAGGAAACCGTCTGCCTGCTTTGGCTGTTAAAGTTAAATATAGTGTGTACATTATGTGGACAAAAGTATGTGGACATGTTGAATTCAGGTGTTTCTTTTCTAACAGGAGTCTGGGATACAAAACAACGATGACTAATGTCAGAATATAGTTTTATATTATGGGATAAATATCATTGCATTGGTTAGTTTGGTTTAAATTGTTATCTTTACAGATGGTTTTGACTTAATTTCTCTCAACATTTTTTTTTTTCAATTCATGACTATGATTTTAAATGTTCTTCCTCTAAATTTCTAAAATATTTTTCATGCTCTGACTGTAAATAATAATTTTCTACCACATCGAACCATCTACTTTCATCACATCTCACTGAGGAAGAAAAATCTAACATTAAACTTCAAGGAGTTTTATATGTTTATATATGTTCATAAACTATATGGACAAAAGTATTGGGACACATGATGTCTACAGATGTAAGACCTCCTGTTCATGAGGATTTAAGATAAAAACATTAATATTTCCTTAAAGTTGTGGTAGAAAATTATTATTTAGGCTTAGGGTTGGGGTTGTATATATAAACATAAACATTCAAAACTCCTTAAAGTTTAATGGTAGATTTTTCTTCCTCAGTGAGATGTGAAGAAACTAGATGGTTAGTTGTGGTAGAAAATTATTATTTACAGTCAGAGCATGAAAAATATTTTAGAAATTTAGAGGAAGAACATTTAAAATCATAGTCATGAATTAAAAAAATAAAATAATGTTGAGATAAATTAAGTCAAAACCATCTCAGGCATTTTAGAAACAAAGATAACAATTTAAACCAAACTAACCAATGCAATGATATTTATCCCGTAATATAATACTCTATTCTGACATTAGTCATTATTGTTTTGGATCCCAGACCCCTGTTAGAAAAGAAACACCTGAATTCAACATGTCCACATACTTTTGTCCACATTGTGTGTATTATGTATCATGTGTGTTTTCCTACCGTGGGCGTGGGGGCCATGTACTCCTGACAGCCCTCCTTGTTGGGGCCCTGCGCCGTCGTTAGTCCGTCCTGGCAGCATCCATAACTGAAAGACAAAACACAAGGAAGTGAGGACTAAGATAAACATCATGTACTGAAGGTTTGAGCCAAAAATGAGAAAAATGTGCTGCTTTAAGGTTTGTAGGAAAAGCTCCGCCTCCGTGGGTCAGTTAGTGGTCGTTGCGGGACAATCTCACATCATAAAACTGAAGACAAAGACCCTAAAATGGGTCCACATGGGACCGCAGTGGACCGGTACCTGGACAGGAGACAGGAGGGCTGGACCGGGGTGGGGGACTGGGCCCGGGGGCAGCCCAGACCCTGTGGGCCACCGGCCGAGGTGCGTCCGTCTGGGCAGCAGCCGTACTGGGATTGGCTGCAGTGGAGGGCGGGGGCGGAGCTATGGGGGTCCTGGACGGTGTTGGTGTGGGTGGAGTCCACTGTCTCTGTCCGACGACCTGAGAGTTGAACCAACGACACGTTAATACACACAGAGGTTTACACACACGCACACACACTCACACACACACACACACACACACACACACAGAGGACGCAACAACACACACACTCAGGATGCAAACAACACACACACACAGACAGGACGCAACAACACACACACCCAGGGTGCAAACAACACACACACAGGACGCAAACAACACAAACAACACACACACTCGGGACGCAAACAACACACACACACACAGGACGCAAACAACACAAACAACACACACACACACACTCAGGATGCAAACAACACACACACACGGTACACAAACAACAAACACACACACACACAGGATGCAAACAACAAACACACACATATACACACCCTGGATCCAACAATAACACACACACACACACTCAGGACGCAAACAACACACAGACACATACGGGACACAAACAACAAACACACACACACACCAGACGCAAACAACAAATACACACACATATACACACATACCCTGGATGCAACAACACATACACACAATCAGGATGCAAACACCACACACACACACACACACACACACACACACACCCAAGACGCAAACAACAAACACACACACACACACACACTCACAAACAGGCTGCGATGCCACAGGAAACAACAAAAGATCCAAATACACAGACACAAAAATACAACAATAACTGACCCACAAACTAACTGTGATGCGTTCATGGACACACACACACACACACACACACACACACACACACACAGACAACCACACACACACACAAACACACAGAAGAAATATTCAGAATATTCACATTCAGGATCATTAAGGAAACAATGAAACATTTTTATTTTCACAGGTTTAAATCTGGATGTAGATGTTTTTTCTAACTGACTGAATCAGGTTCTACTTTGAGATGCTCTGAAGGAACATTGTTGTTCTACTTTTAGTACCTTTTAACTCACTGATGGTGTTTTATATGCATGTTTTTAGTTCAGTGTTTTATGGTTTTAGGACTGAATTTTACTCCTGCTGGTGCTGTCTTGGCCACGACACTATTGTAAAAGAGTATTTTTTCCTTGGTAAATACAGGTAAAAAAAAAAAAAAAAAGTTAAAGATGTGATCTGTTTGATATTTAGAAAAGATTACATTCTGTTTTTAGAAATTTTAAGACGTTATTCTTGTAAAATTATGACTCTTTTGTATTCAACTTTATTCTCATAAAATTTCGGGGTTTATCTAGATATTTTGCAACTTTATTCTCGTAGTGACAAGTGTTTTTATTTTCTTATGTGGCCCTAATACACCGTTGTAAAACTGAAACAAAAACTGAAATAAAATTAATGAATTTCTCAAAATGAAACTAAAACTAGTGGTGCACCCTAAAGCAAAACTAAACAAAGAAAACAAACAAACCGAAAATACGATAAAAATGAAACCTAATTGTAACAAACAGCCCTGAGCTTCTACATTCTTGACCAGCGGGAAAACTCTACAGAAATACCAGAACATGGCAGAGACGCTGCAGCTCCAACACACTTCAGTGCCTCAAAAATATTTTAATCAGGCCGACAATGGCCTGAGGAACGCTGAAAACATGTCAGTCAGGCCTGGATAATTAGAGCAGGGACGGGGGGGGACACGCAATGACAGGAGTTATATCAGCACAGAGGACAAAAAGGGGGGGGGGGGGGGGGGGGGGTGTCATAGAGGAACCAGAGTCACACCTGTAAACCTTCAGCTGGTCTAAGTGATAAATTATTGTTGGTTTCAGGTGTGAATGAGTCATTTTTCTCCACCAAAAACTATTTATACTGAACCACATAGAATTAATAAAAGCTTCTAATGTTCAAATTAATACTGAAAAACAGATGAATTGTTTAACCCTTAACATAAGTGGGTCCAAAATGACCCGGTGAGCTTGTTTTATTGTAATATCTTTGTAATGAAAGGTTATTATTATTTCATATTACTCATATTATTCCAGGTATTCATCAAAAACATGTTATTGACATCATGCCATTTAAATGTACCTTTTATAGATTTTATGTAATTGGGTCAAAACACAGTAATATCCTGTCAGAGAGCAAACTTTAATTGATTGCCATTTTAAACATTTAATTCAATATAAAGTAGCTCCTTGTTTTGGATAATCCCTTATGGTCCAACTAAAGCAAAAATGAATTTAAAAGTAAAAATGTGGGTCATTTAGCAACAGTAATTTGTCAAATTGTTTTTAAAATGTCCCGTTAGAGAGATTTCAAATACCATGGTTTGACCCAATTGTAGTTTTTGTGTTACTGCCCAAACCTTCCATAGGTGGGTCAAACTGACACGCATTTATTTACAATGGAATCACATCTGAACCTTTGATTCATTCAACAGCAAAACCAAAGGACTCACTCAGAAAATGGATGTGGACATTGTTCTATTGCTGTTGTATACTATATATCATGTACTACATATATATACTTTGCTTCTCAAATTACCAAAATATATATAAAAAAATCTTTATAAATTTGTTGAAAATGAAAAAATAAAATAAAATAAAAAATTCAAACAAGAAATCATTCTTTTGTGGACCAAAATATAATACAAATGGTTATTTTTAACATGACAAAGTGAAGGAAGTGGCATAAAAACACAGGTTTTAACGAGGGTCATTTTGACCCACTTACGGACGAGTCGAGCGTCCAGACACTTGGGCATTGAAAGGTTAAAGTCAGCATTTCTAACTGTTCTACTCCATAATCATCACCGTCATATATCATTGACATCAGAGATAAAACCTGTAAATGCGTTTGGTCAAACCTGTTGTGTCGGGGACGTATGGTTGGAAGACGGTCTGGGTGTTGTCATGTCCTCGTGGGTCCTGAACACTGGGGACGACTACGAAAAACAAACACAAACAACCACAGAACAGACGTTAACGTAGAGCTAAAGGGTCAACATTTGCATCTGTAATAAACAACCTGAACTCAATATGCACATGATACACGCCAACTCATCTGGTGTTAGAAATGAGATGTTGAACTATTTTCTATATTTTTGAGGAGCTTCGTTAGGAAAATTTTACTGTGCAATAAACAAAAGGAAGAGTGAGTTTTTACGAGAAAAATATGATCAAAAAGTTTCTTGTTATGAGTCAGCTTTAACGCTGGTCCAGTTTATGAGCTAACATTAAAATTAAAACATGTGTAGATGAAGATGAAGGAAAGTGTTTTTACCTAATGTTTTATTACATAAAGAAGATGAAGACGATTAAGATGAAGACGAAGATGAAGAAAATGAAGATGATAAAGAAGAAGAGGAAAAAGAAGATGAGGATGAAGGCGATGAAGATGATGATGAAGAAGATAATGAAGGTGAAGAACATGAAAAAGATGAAGATGATGAAGATGACAAAGATGATGAAGATGAAGAAGAGGATGAAAATGAAGAACATGAAGAAGATGAAGATGATGAAGAAAATGAAGGTGATGAAGAAAATGAAGATGATGAAGACGACAAAGATGATGAAGATGGTGCAGATGAAGAAGAAGATGAAGGTGAAGAAGATGAAGACGATGAAGAAGAAGATGAAAATGAGGAAGATGAAGAAGACGATGAAGAAGATAAAGACAATGAAGAAGAAGATGAACATGAAGAAGAACATGAAGAAGAAGAAGACGATGAAGAAGATGAAGACGAAGGTGAAGAAGATGAAGATGAAGAAGAAGACGATGAAGAAGATGAAGACGATGAAGAAGATGATGAAGACGATGAAGAAGATGATGAAGATGAAGAAGATTAAAAAGACGAAGACGATGAAGAAGATGACGAAGACGATGAAGATGATGAAGATGAAGATTAAAAAGACGAAGACAATGAAGAAGATGACGAAGACGATGAAGAAGATGATGAAGACGAAGAAGATTAAAAAGACGAAGACGATGAAGAAGATGATGAAGATGAAGATTAAAAAGACGAAGACGATGAGGAAGATGATGAAGATGAAGAAGATTAAAAAGATGAAGACGATGAAGAAGAAGATGACGACGATGAAGAAGATGAAGGTGAAGAAAATTAAAAAGATGAAGATGATGAAGAAGATGAAGACGACGAACAAGGAGAGGACATCCTGTGCATTATAATGCAGCTGTTGGTTTCTCCCACCCAGTCCCCCTGTCTACGCTGTGCACCCCCCCACCCACCCGTACTGTGCTGTGGACTCACTCTGTGGGCTGTAGCAGGGCTGGGTGTTGCACCGCTCCACTGTGGAGGGTTTGGGGTGGGCGTTACACTGGTCCACTGAGTACAGGTTCCTCTCTCGGTCCGAACAGATCACCTGACGCTCCCGGGAACCAGAACCGCAGCTCCTGGAACACTGGACAGAACCACAGACTCGTCACAAAATGATCAGAACCCACTGGGTCCCGTCTGTCAGTTCCGGTCCCACTCACCAGCCCCCACTCGCCGACGTGCCAGCTGATCTGTCTGGAGCAGGCGGCCATCTCACAGGGCCTGACGGACTGGGGGCGGAGCAAAGTGCTGCAGGCGGTTTCCTCCAGCATCCTCCCCCCTGAACCCACACAGGTCACATCTCTGGTCTGTTCACCGGATCCACAGGTCACCGAACACTGGACATCCCCCCAAAAAAAACAAACACTTTATTCAATGTTTACATTGACCACCAGTGGGTTTTACCTGAAATAAGGTCCCATGAGGCACAGCAGAAGGGGCGGGGCTATCACTATTACCACTATCATCACTATTACCTCATTAATACTGAACTTTTTAGTCATTATGAGCTCAACAATGGCTGAAAACTACGACATAATGTGTAAATTCTGATCGTTGTGTCCAAATCACAAACTGATTCAAGGTGACAGAGTCTCGCTGAGTCCACATTTAAACTTGTATTATATGCAGATGTCAAAGTTATAATGTGAAGTAAATGGTGTTGAATGGCCGAGTAAAACCAGACTTAAACACAATAAAAACTATTTTAGGTTATAATGCCATGTTTAGTGCAGAAAGAGACGGTAAAGAAACAGGAGAAAAGGGAAGCGTATGCATTTAAAAAAACATGTCTTTCTAAATAGTTGTAATAATTGTATTTAGTTGTATATAGCTGTAATAGTTGTATATAATTTCAATAGTTGTAATAGTCATATATAGTTGTAATAGTCATGTACAGTTGTAATAGTTGTACACTTGTATACACTTGTATATAGTTGTAATAGTTGTATATAGTTGCAATTGTGGTTTATAGTTTTGTAAGTTGTAAAAATGCTTCATTAAACATGTTTTTCCATCACATTGTGACATCAGATTGTTGCTACAAATAGTTGCCTATAGTTGTATATAATTTCAATAGTTGTATATAGTTGTAATATTCACATATACTTTTAATAGTTGTATATAGTTTTGTGAGTTGTATATTGTTGTAATAGTTGTATATAGTTGTAATAGTTGAATATAGTTGTAATTGTTGTATATAGTTGTAATAGTTGTATACAGTTGTAATAGATTTATATAGTTGTAATTGTTGTATGTAGTTTTAATAGTTGTATATAGCTGTATATAGTTTTAATAGTTGTATATAGTTGTAATAGATTTCTATAGTTTTAATAGTTGTATTTAGTCATACATAGCTGTATATAGTTGTAATAGTTGCCTACAGTTTTGTGAGTTGTATATAGTTGTAATAGTTGTGTATATTTTTAATTGTTGTATATAGTTGTAATAGTTGTATATAGTTTTCCAAGTTGTAAAAATGCTTCAATGAACATGTTTTTCTATTATATTGTGACACCAGATTGTTTTATAAATAGTTGTCTATAGTTTTCCTAAAAACATCTGAGGCATTGGCTGCATTTTCATGTAAATAGTTGTAAATAATTGTATTATTTGCTAAATTTGTAAAAGTTTTTTTTAAGTTTTCAATTTATATGTTCATACTCCGTTATAAAAATGGTTCGTTCAATATGTTTTTTGGTGAAAAACAGTAAAGAATCTAAGGTTTTCCTTCATTCATGTTTTTTGTGATTGTAGGCTGTGTTCATACAGCCACACATGTCAAATGAAAAAAATAAATAACTGTAAAGTGTGTAAAAAATGATACCAAACAAGTCAAAGTAAACCATTTTAAACAGTTAAATATAAAGGCTAGATGTAAAATATTGGAGAAGGGCCTAAACCCACCCAGACTGCTCAGATCTACGGACCAGGACTCATTAGGCCACACCCACCTGGCTCCATCTGGAAACTCGATACTCGGCGCACTGCTGCATGTTACAGGTCTGCAGGGTGGGCGGAGCCGCAGAGTAGGCGGCGCAAACGGCGTCTTCCACCACACGGGGTCCTGAGGCATCATGGGAAATGCACTCCACGGTGCGGACCTGGGATCCTCCTCCACAGGTGACGGAGCAGGTGTTCCACTCACCGGTTCTCCAGCTGAGAAGACGACGTGAAGACGTGAAACAGCGAAAAGACACAGCACGAGTTTCATTCCAAAACCAAAAGATGAGTCTAGGTTTGATGTTAGGGTTTGGGTCCAGTTCGTAAGATTTAGGGACTTTTATTCACTAAAAAAATCTAAATCTTCCCAAGTGTATTGTTCTCATTTCTAGTCCAAATATCTCATCACACTTGAAATAAGACACAATCACCTAAAGAGAAACTTTTCAGTGAGATATAAGAACTGATTTTTAGACAATAGATCTGGAAAATCTCATTTCGAAAAATCTTATCAAGATAATTTTCACTTGTTCCATCAGCAGATTTAAGAATTAAGCAAAAAAAATCTTGAATGAAATCTGCGAATAGAATAAGTGAAAATTATCTTGGTAAGATTTCTAGACTATTCTTTTTTGGTTTTTATGTTTATTGCAATTATTGTACTAAGTGCAATGATTAATGTACAAACCAAAATGAATGAATGAATTCATTCATTCATTCATTATTTCATTGATTAAATGTCCATGAAAACAACTTCAGATTTATCTCATGGTTTTGGAATGAAACATAAAATCAAGTGCACATTTAAAAAAAGATGCACAGTTTTACTAAAATTACTCACCATGAGTGGTTGATTAGTACCGATGTTCATTAGTCTAATTCACTAAACACAGATGATTTAAGGCAATTTAAAGGACGTTGAACATGTGGCTCGCAGCTCAAAACTGGCCCAGCAAAGGGTCCAGTTCGGCCTGTGGGATGATTTTCAAAGTGCAAAAAATACACTGAGGATTTTAACAGTTAATGGTGTTAAACTGGTGTTAGTTCAGGTTCCACATTCAGACCAATATGATCTACAGTCAAATAGTAACAGAATAACCTATAAATAATGACAACTACACATTTTCCTCTTGATTTAATGTGAAAAAAATAATATTACCTTATGAAAATATTTACAAACAGTTCTTTAACAATAAAATGTTAATAACCTGACCAAATATGAACCTAAACCTGAAATATCTGAACAAAATTCAGTGTAATTTTAACAATATTCTGCCTGTTATTAAATGTTCTGTGCCTGTGTAGATCTGATCTGTGACACACATGTAGAAATGATGAGTTGAGGCAAAATTTTGATAAAATTGCTCTTATTTTTTGTACGCAATGTCATTTTTTTCAGGCTATTCTTTTTTTTCTGTTTAGATAGTTTGTAAATGTAAATATTTTCATAATTTAATATAATGTTTTTGAACTAAAACCAAGAAAAATGTGGAGTTGTCATTATTTATAGGTTATTATGTTATTATTTTGCTGGTCTGACCCAGTTGAGATCATATTGGGCTGAATGTGGAACCTGAGCTAAAATGAGTTCGACACCCTTAATGTAAGGACACCAGTTCCAGCACAGACGGTGGTTTAATGACTTGACTTTCACTAATTACTAGACGCAGTAATTACACAAATGAAAAGCAGGGCTGCAGACCACAGGCTCATGTTGGATCGTATGAACCCACACATAAAATCCAAAGGCCTGAAGATCATGTTTCCTCCGAAAATATGTTGAAATTGAGGCATAATGAGCTTCATAAACGTCTCAGGTTACAGAGCTGCAGCGGCATCAAAGTAACGAAGCAGGAAATACCAACGAGTCACAGACTGAAGCCTCCGATATTTACAACCAAACCACTCACAAGTACAGAAACACACGCACAGCGGCTTTAACCACCACCGCCTCACACTCAGAGCCCAGGAAACCACCCACACTGAAGGGCAGGGCTTTAACGGTCTACAGAGGGGTCAAACATATGGCCCGCGGATCAAAACAGGGCCACCAAAGGGTCCAATCTGGTCCATGATGATTTTAACAAAGTCAAAATCAGGTTCCACATTCAGACCAATATGATGTGAAGTGCGTCGGACCAATAAAATAATGAAAGAATAACTTATAAATAATAACAAATGCAAACTTTTCTCACTGTTTTAGTGTAAAACAGTAAAATTACATGAAAATGTTTACATGAACAAACTATCCTTTTACAAAAAGTGAATAACCTGAATATCTTAAGATAATTAAGTGGAATTTTAACATCATTTTGATGATATTTCTCACATTTGTGTTAAATTTTTACCTCCACCAAGGAGGTTATGTTTTTGCTGGCGTTGGTTTGTTTGTCTGTTTGTCTGTCTGTCTGTGTGCAAGATAACTCAAAAAGTTATGGACGGATTTGGATGAAAATTTCAGGAAATGTTAATATTGGTACAAGGAACAAATGATTACATTTAATGGAGATTGGGGGGGCACTGATCTGCCTAGGCAGAAGTCTGCGCTCTCTGAGAGCGTTTCTAGTTGTACATGATTTGTTCATGTTATTTTTTATTTTGTTTGTTAATCATTTTTTGTACATTTTGCTTATTTTTGTTCATTTTGTTCATACTTCTCAAATCTTTGTTAATTTTTTTATCTTGTTTATTTTGTTCATATTTGAGAAGAGAAGAAACTGTATAAAAGATTTCCTTTTCTTTTTTGTCAGACAGATAGAAAAAAAGTAGATTTTTAACCTTTACATGTTTTAGCTACAGCCTGTAGGCTTCCTCAGAAGGGTCACCTGATGTTACTGTGACGTGTCTTGTCAGCTGTTTTATCCAGGTTTGCCAGACAAGTGACCCTTCTGAGGTGGGCTACAGGTTGTAACCGAAACATGTAAAGGTAAAAAAAACAACTTTTTTCTATCTGTCTGACAAAAAAGAAAAGGAAAGCTTTATATTTTCAGTAGATAGTATGAACCTGATCGGAGAAGTGCAGTTTTACTAATATTCTGTCTGTTATTAATGTTTTGTGTATTTGTAGATCCATTGTGATCTGTAAGTTATAATGAACATGTGTAAGACATAATATTGTTAAAATTGCATTTATTTTTATTTTTCTTAAGAAACTTCAGGTTGTTCATGTTTTTCACATTTTTTAAAGGATACTTCGTAGAAGTAAACATTTTCATTATGTTATCGTTTTTCTTTTTTCACTCTAAAACATAGAGAAATCTTTGGAGTTGTCATTATTTATAGGTTATTCTGTTATTATTTTACTGGTCTGACCCACTTCAGATCATACTGAACTGTATGTGGAACTAAAATGAGTCAGTTTACAGTGATTAGACAGCGGTTCAGCTCAGATCTGAACGGGGGCTGAAGGTCAGAGGTCAAAGGGGGACGACGTCAGGTCTCTGAGGTTCCTTCTCATCCCACATGTTGGAACAGGCGTGAACATTAACATGGACTCTAACGTCAAACACATGAGGGAGGAGGATCCACAGCTCCATCATCACTCTGATTTCACATCATGTTTGTGGAATATTTGGGATGTTTTGTGCCTGGGATTAACTCAAGATCACAAATTAATTATGTTGTTGACTTGAGACAACAGCGGTTTGGTTTGTTGGTCTTTTTAAATGCTGCATTTATTCATCTGTAGTTAATGGAAGGTGTTTGTTGTTGGTTTTTGAGGATTAATGTGGAAAAAGCTGCTTATTCTAATAAAGCTGAATCATTAACTTGAGATCTCGATAACGGCATTAACATATAATAACAAAAACAGCTGTTCTTGGCAAATTAACAATAAATGTTTAATCAGTATTCAGGGAAGAATTAATGACATAATGATGATGATCCTCCAGCCCATGTATTTGTGTATAACCTCTGCACAATAATGTTAATTCAATCACAGTGGAATCACATGGTTTATTAGTAAAACCTACTGTCCTCTAACCCATGGGTTGGCAACCTTTATTATCTGAAGAGACATTTTAGGAAAGAAAAAGAAAAAACGAAATAAAAATATCCTCATATGTTTTACCTCAGAGTGGTGACTGTTGAAGAAGCTCTTTAGGATTAGTTTGTACAGAATATGTCGAAAATAAATCAAAGTTTCAATGCATTTACAGAACTACAAAGAAATTAAAGAACTACACTAAAGAAAACAGTGATATTTGTACAGCAAAAATGTATGGTATTTGCATTGGAATAAACAGATGAATACCTACAGTGTCATCAAATACAATAAAAAGGAGATTTTATTCACTATTACTGCTAGTTATACCATATTTTTTTATTCATTTAGAGTGTAGGCTACATTTTTACAACTGCATAACATTAGAATGACTTTCTCGTTGCGACAATAATAGCAAAATGTGTAAAAAGAAAAAAAAAAAATTATTTCAATAGCGATAACCTCATAGCAAAATTACCTAACAGATTCACTGTATGGACAAAAGTATGTGGACACGCTGAATTCAGGTGTTTCTTTTCTAACAGGGGTCTGGGATACAAAACAATAATGACTAATGTCAGAATATAGTTTTATATTATGGGATAAATATCATTGCATTGGTTCATTTGATTTAAATTATGTTTGTTTCCAAAATGCCTCAGAGATAGTTTTGACTTAATTTCTCTCTAAATATTTTTATTTTTTTTAATCCATGACTATGATTTTAAATGTTCTTCCTCTAAATTTCTAAAATATTTTTCATGCTCTGACTGTAAATAATAATTTTCTACCACAACAAACCATCTACTTTCTTCACATCTCACTGAGGAAGAAAAATCTACCATTAAACTTTAAGGAAATATTGATATTTATAAACTATATGGACATAAATATTGGGGCACATCATGTCTACAGCTGTAAGATGTCCTGTTTATGATTTGAGATAAAAACATCAATATTTCCTTAAAGTTTAATGGGAGATTTTTCTTCCTCAGTGAGATGTGAAGAAAGTAGATGGTTATTTGTGGTAAAAAAAAAAAAAAAAAATTATTATTTACAGTCAGAGCAGGAAAAATATTTTACAAATTTTGAGGTAGAACATTTCCAATCACAGTCATGGATAAAAAACCCAAACAAACATAATCAACATTGAGAGAAATTAAGTCCAAACCATCTCTGAGGCATTTTGGAAACAAAGATAACAATTTAAACCAAATTAACCAATGAAATGATATTTATCCCATAATATAAAACTATATTCTGACATTAGTTATTATTGTTTTGTATCCCCGACCCCTGTTAGAAAAGAAACATCTGAATTCAACATGTCCACATACTTTTGTCCATTTGTTTATGAGTTAGGTAATTATCCTATGAGGCTAATGATATGGTTTTTTTTTTTGCCACATCCACATGGAACCACTTGAAAAAGGGCCCAAGAGCCAAATGTGGCCCCAGAGCCCCAGGTTGCCCACCCCTGGTCTAACTCTAACCAGACTAGCAGTTACCTGAACACCAGGGGTCTGGGTGTTTGTGAGGGTCTCCACAGCTGTAGTGGATACAGGTATGCCATCCTTAGACAGTCATAACACACCCACAGTCAAACACCAACCTTCACATTCAGTTTATAATGTCAAAACATCTGCTCCTACGCCGCTGGACTACTGTATACGCTAATGTGGTCTTTACCTGCGGGTCTGGGGGCACGGGTGGGGGTTGCAGGTGCGGTTGCTCTGAGGTCGGGGTAGAGATGCGCACAGGTAGTCGGGATAGGCCTCGTTATCGATGGTGCAGAAAACCAGACGGGACTGGTATCCTGAGGACGAACACACAGGAACGATGATGATGAACCTGGGTTTATGTTCAGGCAAGGCTCAGTATTCTTAGACTTAGACTACGAACACACCACGTCTTAATGCACAAGTTGGATTTTTAGTGAAATCCGATTTTTTTTGTGCTCGTTCATATTCCACATTAATACGACTTCTATCAGCTTTGAGTATGAACTGATTGTGACCCTGAAGGGACCCACATGCACTAACGAGGTCCTGATAGAATACATGACCACGCAGACACACACTGTGTTTATGGCAGTAACACTCCTGGGATGCAGAATTGTGATGTTTGTCGCATTTCAATGACGTAAAGGTCAGATAAATGTGACCTGGCCGTTCAAACTGAAGTCGCATTGCAAAATATCTGACACGTATCAGATTTAGGACCACATATGAAAGTGGCCTGGGTCGGATTTTAAAAAAAAATTGGATTAGTGCTGTTCAAACTGTCTTTAACAGATCGGATACAGGTCACATATGGATGAAAAAATCAGATTTGGGCCATATTTACCTGCAGTCTGAACGTAGCCTTAGATTTTACATCAAAAATAAAAATTCGATGCAGTTGGTTTAGCAGGCAGCAGCACTAAATACAAACAGGCACTATATATACAGGATAATATATACAAGACAGAATAAATATGAATATAAAAACTATAGAATGTACAGTTGTGGAAAAAAATTTTAGACCACCCTTGTTTTCTTTAGTTTCTTGTTCATTTTAATGCCTGGTACAAATAAAGGTAAAAATTTTTTGGTCAGATATAATGACAACAACAAAAAATAGCTCATAGTAGTTTAATTTCAGAGCTGATATCGATCCATTTAACATGTTTTCTTGATAATAACCAAAATCACTTCAGTTCTTACATCAATGAAACAGTGCTTTTAGACGTTCCATGTTTTCTTTTCTGTCTGTTTTAGTCACATGATACACACAGGAGTTATTACTTGATTGCATAACCACTGTTTTTGATGACTTTTGATGGTCTCATAATTTTTTCCTCAAATATAGAAAATAGAACAAATATGCATATAAAAACTATAGAATATAGAAGATAGAATAAATATGCATATAAAAACTATAGAATATAGAATAAATATGCATATAAAGAACTATGTGAGTGTATATAAAAAAGACTCTGACCTGATCCACATTCACGGCTGCAGGCGGACCAGGACCCATGGCTCCAGTAGTAGCCCTGGTTAGAGCGTCCGTTGGGGAGGTAGTACTCATAGTCCACGCCCTGGTTGGGCTCCTGACTGATCAGCTAAACCACAATGTTGGAGAAGACTATTAAAATCCACTCACAAAAATAAAGACAATGGAAAAAAAAAACAATATATGCACAACAGTAGAATTAATGTAGGTTATATCTGTACCAGTCAGTTTAGTTCAGGTTTAGGATTCAGCCAAATATGATCTAAAGCAGGTCAGACCAGTAAAATAATAACACAATAACCTATAAATAATGATCCAAATTTTTGTCTTTTAGTGTGAAAAAAGTACAATTACATTATGAAAATGTGAATAACCTGGTTGATCAGGTTTCACACAAGTAACACAAGTCAAAGTACAAACATTTGACCTCATCATCTTTTTTTTTGTTCGAAGTGTTTTTTATTACATATTGAGTCATCCAGAAAAGCATAATACAGCCACTGTTTTTGTTTTTTTTTTGTTTTGTTTTTTTATACCCAAACCCATGAACATTCACACCCTGCTGCACCATAAAAAAATGATAATTGACAATAATAATAGATAAACAAAAAATAAGGAACACAGATATTAGTCACAGACTGGTATTAATAAGAGTACTGTGGTATAAGTGAGGGATCTACTTTTTTTATGTGATTCAGAACAGGTTGCCAGGTACTGAAAAACTTATTGGCACATCCTCTTATAGAATATCTAATTTTTTCCAATGTTAAATGATGTAAAAGATCCAGAGACCCAGATTTAAATGTTGGAGGTTGTTTATTTTTCCATTTCAGTAATATTAGTCTACGAGCTAGAAGAGTGGTAAAAAAGGCAATTAGATTTTTAGATTTTTGGTCAAAATGAAAAGAATGTGATATAATGCCAAATATTACAATTGTTGCCTTAACCTCACGATCTTTTGTCTGGATCCTAAACTGTGGTGGCCCAGAGGTGCAACAGCCCCAAAAAATTATCCATATAAGAAAAAAAAGAGAACAGCCCAAAAAATTATCCACTATAAGAAAAAAAAGAGAACCCAAAAATTACCCAGTATAAGAAAAAAAGAAAACAGCCCAAAAAATTATCCATATAAGAAAAAAAGAGAACAGCCCAAAAAATTATCCACTATAAGAAAAAAAAGACAACAGCCCAAAAAATTATCCATATAAGAAAAAAAAGAAAATAGCCCAAAAAATTATCCACTATAAGAAAAAAAAAAAGAAAACAGCCCAAAAAATTATCCATATAAGAAAAAAAGAGAACAGCCCAAAAAATTATCCACTATAAGAAAAAAAAAGAGAACAGCCCAAAAAATTACCCAGTATAAGAAAAAAAGAAAACAGCCCAAAAAGTTATCCACTATAAGAAAAAAAGAGAACAGCCCAAAAAATTATCCACTATAAGAAAAAAAAAGAGAACAGCCCAAAAAATTACCCAGTATAAGAAAAAAAGAGAACAGCCCAAAAAATTATCCACTATAAGAAAAAAAAGACAACAGCCCAAAAAATTATCCATATAAGAAAAAAAAGAAAATAGCCCAAAAAATGATCCACTATAAGAAAAAAAAAAAGAAAACAGCCCAAAAAAATTATCCACTGTAAGAAAAAAAAGAAAACAGCCCAAAAAATTATCCACTATAAGAAAAAAAAAGAAAACAGCCCAAAAAAATTATCCATTGTAAGAAAAAAAGAAAACAGCCCAAAAAATTATCCAACATAAGAAAAAAAAAACATCATCCTCCTTTTATAATAAAAGCATAGGCTGAAATTTTTTAAGGCCTTGAGCTAATGTGGCTAATGCTAATGAAGTAACCAACCAGAAGTGGAGGTCGGTGCGCTAAAAATAAAGTTATTTAAAAAATATATAAAGTGGATAATTTTTTGGGCTGTTTTTTTTTTTTTCTTATAGTGGATAATTTTTTGGTCTGATCTCTTTTTTTTCTTATAGTGGATCATTTTTTTGGTCTTTTCTCTTTTTTTCTTACAGTGGATAATTTTTTTGGTCTTTTCTCTTTTTTTCCTTATACTGGATAATTTTTTGGTATGTTCTCTTTTCTTGTTATAGTGGATAATATTTTGAGCTGTTGTCTTTTTTTCTTATAGTGGATAATTTTTTGGGCTGTTGTCTTTTTTTTTCCTTAAAGTGGATAATTTTTTGGGCTGTTGTCTTTTTTTTTTCTTGTAGTGGATAATTTTTTGGGCTGTTCTCTTTTTTTCTTATAGTGGATAATTTTTTGGGCTGTTGTCTTTTTTTTTCCTTAAAGTGGATAATTTTTTGGGCTGTTGTCTTTTTTTTTTCTTGTAGTGGATAATTTTTTGGGCTGTTCTCTTTTTTTCTTATAGTGGATAATATTTTGGGCAGTTGTCTTTTTTTCTTATAGTGGATAATTTTTGGGCTGTTGCACCTCTGGGCCACCATACTAAACCCACCCCATGAACATCCACCTTTACAGCTGTTGGTCAGGTTTTATCCACTACAAAGCCCTGCTGTAAAGTGTCTAATTCTGTGGTAAAAATACTAGCTGTGTATGTTTTTACCTCTACGACCAGAGGCTCGGTGGTGGGGCCGCGGCCGATGATGGTTTCGGGGACATTGTCGCCTTCCGCGCCACGTTGGTAATGGAGGACGGTTCCAGCGATCGGCGTCGCTCTGGAAAACTCGATGACCCAGTGACCGTTGAGGTAATATTCTCCACGCAGGTTCTTGATGGCTGATCATAGAACAACATACTCAATTATGTTAAAGAGCAGAGGTTCTAACAGACCGGTTCTGATCCGACCCACAGGATGAGTTTATGAAAGATGAAAATTACAAAAAGACGCTAACAGTCTATCCTAGAAGTGTGTTTGGCTATATGTACAAGTCTGTTATTATTATTATTATTATTATTATTATTATTATTATTATTATTATTATCCATTTACTTACTTTTTACTTTATTTATATTACTCCTTTTTTTGCATGTGTGCGTTTCATGAACACATCCACAATCATTTATACATGTAGATAAATGTGAGTGCGTGTAAGTAAATGTAAATATGTTTGTCTGCATATATAATCTTTATTACTATTCATGTTAAGCTGACCATAAAAAGCACTGATTTTCACAGTTTACTCTCCTGTTATGTTTCGCACTGCAAAGTTCTATGTTTATATGACAATATTCATGCAACAAAGGGTCACAAATTACCCCTTTTTTTCCTCTTCCTCCCAGTGAGCAATATTGACACCCTTTTTTTCATTTAAAAAAAAAAAAAAAAAAAGAGAACAGTATAATTTGTACATATGATGTCCTCTGTAATACGTTATGAGACTGTTATGAATAAAAGTTTGAATTAAAAAAAAAAAAAAAGACGTTAACAGTCAAATGTGTTAAAGTCGTTTTAGTTCTGGGGTTCAGCAGACCAATATGATTAGACCTGTAAAATAACATAATCTATAAATAATGCCAACTACAAATATTTCTTTGTTTTAGTGTAAAAAAAAAAGGAAAATTGCATTAAAATATTTACATTTACAAACTATCCTTTCACAATAAATGTGAATAACCTGAACAAATATGAAAAACCTGAAATGTTTGTTCATTTTCTATTCTTGTTTATTTGGTTCATTTTTGAGAGAGTAAGTAAGTGCAGTTTTATCAATATTCTGTCATTAAATGTTTTGTGTATTTGTAGATCCACTGTGATCTGTACATTACAATGTACATGTGTAAATAATAAACTGAGACATATTATTGTTAAAAATGGCACTTATTTTTCTTTAGTCGGTGATCTACAAATACACAAAACATTTAGTAACAGGCAGAATAATGGTAAAATTGGACTTTTCTGAGGAAATCTCTTGTTCATATTTTTTTTGTGAAAAGATAGTTTGTAGATGTAAACATTTTCTTTTTTTTTTACTTATTTTTTTTTTTATTAGATTTTCTTTTTTTTATCAGTACAATGTATCCATTTAAACACAGTTCAGTTAGTTTCTTTTTCTTTTTCTCAGCTGTATGTGTATTCCTACAAACCTCCAGAGGCAATAAAGGATGGAAATTAAAGAAAACAATAATCACAGCAAACAAACAATGTCCACTTCCAAAAATAAGGCAGTTAATATAAATCTTAGTCAGAAGCAGGATGACAACACCTTAATTAACAACATGGAGTTTTGCATCACCAATAAATATTATTGCAGCAACATAGGTCACAATAGGTTCCCATCTTTTAGTAAAGGTGGTTTTCTGAAGCCTGAGTAAGAATGTGATCTGCTCCATTTGGTAAATATCCCAAACTTTTTGAATCCATGTATTATATGAGGGAGATGTCAACATTTTCATAATTAAATTGTATTTTTGCACTAAAACAAAGACAAATTTGTTGTTGTCATTATTTATAGGTTAGTATGTTATTATTTTACTGGTCTGGTCCACTTGATCATATTGGTCTGACTGTGGAACCTAGACTAAACTGAGTTTGATAGCCCCGTTGTAGAGTTCTGCGTCTCCTTTTTCTCGTATTTGAGGGATGTTTTGTGGATTCTCACCGAGGTAGTTGCGAGTTGCCACGGTTTCTCTGATGCTGATGGTTGTGGCTCCAGCAGGAATGATGAACATCTGGTTGTATCCTGTGTGTAGAGAACGTACACAGCTGACAGCTAGATTTAGGCACATTACAGCTATTATCCAGGTTCTTTCTTTCTTTCTTTCTTTCTTTCTATCTTTCTATCTATCTATCTATCTATCTATCTATCTATCTATCTATCTATCTATCTATCTATCTATCTATCTATCTATCTATCTATCTATCTATCTATCTATCTATCTATCTATCTATCTCTCTATCTGTCTATCTGTCTGTCTGTCTATCTATCCCTCCCTCCATTACTCCATACACACATCTACGCATCCATACATACATACATCCGCACATCCATCCACACATCCATCCATCCATCCATCCATCCCAAGTTACTATATTTGTATAAAATAAGGTTTTTATACATCTTCTTAAATGTTATGATGTTTTCAGACTGTTTGGTGTTTTGTTCCATTCTATTCCACAACATAAAATACACATCTTTTTAAGATTTGTTTTAGTGAAATGTTGTTTCATATTTAGTTTCTCTCTACCTATGAATAATTTCTGTTACTTAGAAGTCATTTTTTCCTTAAAATTGAAAAGATTAGATACACACTGAATGGACCAATGGGGAAGTTTAATGTGGTATGGCATCCTTTTATTTCTTATGTAGAACAGCTGATCATGCACCTTGACTCTGGATAATGTGTGCTGAGTACAAAGTGATTGGGTAATTACACTGTGGAACCTTTTAACTTTTTGTTGTTGTTTTTTTTTTGTTTTTTTTGTTTTGTGGAATCTTATACCTTTGTTATATGTCTCAGTGCTTGTCTTACTTTTTCTGTATGTTTGAAAGACTTCATAAAAATACAAAGGTTAAAATAAAAAAGAAGTCATGTCTTTCTTTCTTTGAATATTTGTGTTGTTTTAAATTCCACCAGGTCCCGTCATGTGAATGTATGTGAGTGTAACTATAGTTAATCCGTCTGCTCCAGATGTGCTGTGTTGTTTATTAGTTGGTGTTGGTTCTTTATAGTTGGACAAAGGTGAAAACATGATGCTCCTTCTGTTGTGTTGTGTTGTGTGTCGTACCGGTGGGCAGGTCCCGTAGGTTGAAGGCGTTCTTGACCTGGCGGCAGGACTGGCCGTTGCCCCCACACTGCAGGCAGGGGTCCTCCTGCTGAGACGACTCCAGCACGTTGTCACAGCCCAGACGCTGACGACACAACACGGAAACACAGAGTAAACACACACTCGACAGCAGAAACGGGCATATTCAGACACCCCGCAGATTTTAACCCTCACAACTCCAAGGGTGTCATCTGCATTTCTGTTAACTTTCCTAAATTCACCTTTTTTAACAGTATTTACAAATGACATAATACTCAAGTGTTTATATCAAAAGGTTTGGTTCTTTATGTAAACTGATGCCTATTTTTGTTCTAGTTCACTGTAGAAACAGATAATTCAGCCCAAATGCAGAAAGTTTGAAGTCAGATTTGTGAAAAATGTTCAAATCTCTCACTCATCGGGACCAAGTGCTTTGGTGTTGAAATAGGTTTAATAAAGTCAAAGCTTCTCAAAAGTAGCAGAATATATGAATAAAATAATAGTGAAGTGTAGAAAACATGTCTAAAATAAGCTTTTGTAATACGGTTTTTTTAGCGTAAATGTCATTCTGTTTCCACTAAATGTCTCTAATGTGAATAAATGTACATTTATACATGTACTTTACAACTTATAGATTGCAGTGGATGTATAAATGCACAAAATATTTCATTACAGGCAGAATATTATTAAAACTGCACTTACTTCTCTTATGACATTTCAGGTTGTTTTTATTTGTTTTTTTTTATGAAAGGATAGTTGCCACCTGAGACTAAAATAGGACTTTATGAGGTCTCTGAACCAAAACGATTGATTATTAATGCTGTATTTTCAGTACTAGCAGTATTGTACCCATGGGGCCATTGTACGATAGTGCCCTCCCGTGGTGGAACAGCGGCATTGTACCTGTACGCCCTCATGTGCTGCAACATCGATCACACAATGATCACACATCAATGGGACATGGGGCAGGGCCGAAACGTGCATTATATAGTAGGAAAAGTAGGAGGATGGAGATAAATACACAACATTATTAATATTTTATGGAGAAGGGGCAGGATTAAATAAATTGCACTTCTTCTCACCCCTTCTCAGGCATGTAAATGAAACTATTGTGCTGTTTTTCTTTCTAAGATTGTTTTGATTGTTGATTTGTGTCTTATTATTTATGTTTTACTTGTTCACACATATGTTAAATTTCATTGCATGTTCAGAATAAACCACGAAATCTGAATCTAATTTTTTTTTTAACAATTTCATGCCATGGGCTGGATTGGACCCTTTGGTGGGCCGTATGTTTGACACCCCTGCCTTAGAGTGTTTTTAAAATTATCATATCTCAGGGTTCAAAGATAAAAAATGCATTTTGCAAAACCAGAACAATTTGACCTATAAACACACCCCAGGACGCCCATATAAGGAGTTGTATATAATTCCCAGGAGCATTTACCACAGGATGAACCTTTAATAGAGTTTAAGAGGAATGAAAACCTGTGACATCTGCATCTGCACCATCTCAAAACTAAACCATGGATCTGAATCCTCTGTTAGTGACGGTTTTAACAAAACCAGACCATGAAAGTGACCACCAGCTGGAGGTGTTTCATGATGGGGGGGGTGTAGAGGTTACCGCAATAATCCCATGAGAACGTAATGAGAGCAGGACGAGTGTTGACATTACCACATAGTGAAACTAATCTGTGATCCTGCTGCTCGGAACCCGGACCCCGTCCACCCCAATTAACAAAGGGACGATGAAGGAGGGGCCCAGAGACCCCTGAGGGCCACCGAAAAACATCCACAGGAGTCATACATTAGGGGGTAATAACACTATTTTATTAATTTTATGATTTAATTATTGTCATATAACAGTGGTCTACAATTTTTTTTTTTAGAAATAATCTGCTTCAAGTTTATTTTATTTTATGTATTTAGTTTCATTTATTTATTTTATTTACCATTTCTATTTATCGAGAAAATCCTCAATTTTATGCTAATTACTTTTAGTTATGTATTTTCTGTATGTGTAGATTTGTATTTTTCTGCCAGGATTGGAGTAAAGTTATTTCTTTGTTCATTTGCTAAAAAAAAAATAAAGGGAAAAAAAATTATCTTCATAGATTAAATGTGCTAAATATTCCGTATTTTAATAAGATTAATTGGAAAACAAATGACCAAAGTGTTGGTTTGCTGATGTTTTCAAGGTATATGATAAAGTGTTATTTCACATATATGCTGGTGTATGTCCGTTTATCCATTAGATTTATAAATGTTCCACTGATAGAACCTGTACAGTGACTGTATTGTCATGTGCAGACAGTGTTTTGCAGTAGATCTGACACTAATATTCCTTTGGAGTTAAACCCATTCTCTTGTTAATTCTCGAATTTCACATTTTGACCCAAGACTGTATCTGTGAAACTTCAGCCAACCAGCATTTTTGACTTAATTTTTCTTTATCAGTAGTCGCTTTCCCATTGGACATATGTGTTTTATGTATGCTCTTATCAGTTTCAAGTTTGTGTTCAGAACTGACTTTCATTGTGTTTCTGTATATTAGTGTGGATGTATGGCTGTGATTTTCATTTTGTGTAACTTCTGCTGCTGCTGTCTTGGCCAGGACACTCTGGGAAAGAGATTTTTAATCTCAATGAGCTCTTTTTCTGGTTAAATAAAGGTTATAATAATATAATATAATAATAATCTAAAACTTCACAGATATTTACTAAATGTCAAAAAAACAGAAGTGTGTAATGTCGGTTTTTCCATTAAATCACAAATGCGATGATTTGTTTATTTATTATTGCAAGATGACAAAAGAAGTCATTCCATAAACATGGCAACAAACGTAAATATCATGTTGATTTACAGATATATTCATTATTATTATATATTACCCCACTATCCTGTACTAAATTAAAAAATGATTGGGTTTCCTGATGTGTCCACTATGCTTCTTTTAAAACTCTTCTTCGCTTGTTGTAATGTCCGTCAACATCTGTTTTTTTTTTTTTTCATGTGACTCTAGTTGCGGAAAAAGGTCTTTCCATTGTACTTTTGTGTGATATACCATTTGCGCTACACCCCAAAAAACCACCTCTTTCCAGCGCAAAAACTTTTAATTGAAAAACGAGAGCTTTGGCGAAATTGTCATTTTTCCATTAGGCAAATTTTTCTGCACAAGTTATATTCGCACAAGTTGAAGGTCAATGGAAAAGCGACTAGTGACTCACATGTGATAAAATGTCACTACTTTTATTCTGGAAGCATTTGACCAGTAGACCAGTAACATCTGTAAAAACAAACTGAAGGATTGATCACACAATACATGCAGTAGTTTTGGTTTTATACAGATGCACAAAGGGACAAAAGCTGCTCGTTTTGGGTAATTATTGCTAATATTTCAGTTTTAATTCATGTTTGTGGGCTGTTGACATCGTATAAGGCCACAGTGATTGCCAAATCACACGTGGTCCAATGGAATCCTAGAGGGAGGATAAATGTACGTAGATTTTTTTTCTCCGTTCCATGTCGTGGTGTTGTTGTGTCTTCCTAAAGACCACAGTGAAGCCCAGGAGCCAAAACATGTTGCAATACTTTGTCATTCTCCCCTCTATAAATATTTCACAGCCTTACATTGAGCTTTCACATAAAGTAGGTGTGTTAGGAATCTGTTCTGGTTCAGTGAACATCGCTGTTGTTTTCATCCTCAGGCCACAAACACACACAGTCAAATGTCACCTGAGTTATTATTCCATAAAAGTGCATGTAAAGTTGTCGGGGGGAGATGGGTGTTTGGTGGTGGGGGGTTTCCTCTGGGGTGGGGTGGGGGTGATGAGGAATCATGAAGGACATGTTGAGACTAAAGACCAGGCTTCAAGGTTGTTATTTTCAGCTTACAGGAAATGTGTGAAGAACGTGAACGCAGGTTTAATTCAGTACAAAAGAACGTCCACGACTTAGAGTTTATAGAGTTTCTATGAAACATCAGGAGGTTGTTTGGTTTTCAGCTTCTGATCTTTTCTCTAATGTTTCCACCTGGTGAGAAATTTGAGGATTTGTTGCAATTAAATCCTGTTAATACAAGTGTGTGACTTTTATTTGTTTTTATCTTCTGGTTGTGTTTAAGATGCTGTTTATCTTATTACTGTGCATCTGTTTTTTACCAGTTTTAGTACATCTTATGTCTATTTTTTTTTTTTTACTAGTTTTTGCGTATCTTGTATTTTTCATTTCCAACTTGTTACAGTTCTTTGAGCTCTTTACGTTGTTTTAAATGTGCTATAGAAATAAACTTGACCTTGATGTGAATAATTTAGATGAAAAAAAAAAAAATCACTGTTGGTTGGAGCTGAAAATGACTCAAACATCTGAAATGTGATTCCAGCTACACATGTTTTTCTAAGTCATTAGATGACTAAAAGTTTTGATACGACCAGTTTAATACTCAAAAATTGGACCAATGGTCCTGTAGCTTACCAGCCAAATTAAAAGCTTTGGGAAAAGTATCCAGATGCCATTTATTATCACCCAGTTCTGTGTATTTATTATATTACAGAAATAGCCCATGTTTTGGTCATATTCCAATCAGATCTGTAAAAAATTCGAATTCCAACTTGAAATCATTGATACTTACTGATTTATTGGATCAATCCACTTCCTATCTCTTATAATGGGAAAATTTTTCAAAGGTGCATCAAATCCAGAATCAGATCCGTATCCAAATAATTTCAATACCTTGAGTTGACATCATCATACAGAAGCTGTATACCAAGTTTGAAGTCAATCAGAACTGGAGTTTCGGAGAAGAAGATGATTGAAATTCTTTCCCCATAAGAGCCCATGTTAAATTTTCTGTAAGTTCCCGGATCCAGAAGAAGATCCTGATCAGCATGTGGACATTATGTTTTGGTCATCTCCCCATCAGGGCTGGACTGTAGAAATTCCAACTTGACATCATTTATATTTACTGAGTTATTGCATCGATCCACTTCCTATCTCTTATAATGGGGAAATTTTTCAAAGTCGCACCAAATCCAGAATCAGATCCGGATCTAAATAATTTCACTAACTTTTAATGACATTATTATAAAGAAGCTGTATACCAAGTTTGAAGTCAATCAGAATTGTAGCTTTGGAGAAGAAGACAATTGAAATTTTTGTAACGGACGACAGACGACGACGACAGACGACGACGACAGACGACGCATGGCGATGACAGCCTGTCGGCTGGTAAGCTAATAAAAAGGGCTGGAAAATAAATTTAAAAATGTAACTCTTTAAAATCTGCACTCAGATCTGGACTTTAAAGTCTTTTTTTGTTGAATGTTTAAGCTGAAAAAAAAAAACCCAAAACAATTACTTCTTTTTTGTTTAACCCATAAAGACCCAAACATTCACTGTCGACCAAAACCATCTACAAATCTAAACTGTCGATCTGTTAATCCTATCAATCCATGTAGTAATTGTTTAGTTAGTTTATCTGCTCTCAGCTCTTTGCATTTTATTTCAGTGAATTTCACTTCATGTCTGTTTCCCGGGTGTCCTACCTTACAGACTCCGCCCACACAGATGTCCTTCCGTCCGGGGTGACATGGCGTCCCGTCGACCACGGAGCTGCGATGGCGGTAGTAGAAGTTCTCTCCTCTGGGCATACAGTTCAGCTCACAGGGGTTCTCAGCTGTTGCACAAAACCCAAATATACAAACATTAAATATACAAATGCCACTTGTACTTATTCGTATTTGACTCTAATAGAACTTTATCTGTATGCATATGGTTATTTTGTCAGTCTATGAACTAGTATGAGGAATAAAAACGATAACTAACCTCCATAATAGGGCAGCCACTTGTAACGTTTCCCCTGGAAGTCGGTTCCGTCGAACTGGGAACACTGCTCTTCACGGAAATCCTTCGAGCCCTCGGGACAGTCCTGGGCAGAGCAAGGTCAAAGGTCAACGTATGTCTGAGACAACAGGCTTTACATAAACCAAAAGGTGTAACGTTCAACAGACAGCGACAGGTGAAAGAAACGCATCAGATTCATTACATTAGGAAGGAAACGTCACTGTTTGCAGATGATGTTGTTGTGTATTTCGGTGTTTGTCAAACTGTTGTAGTGCATGTGACATGACTTTGAACTTCTTTGTCTCAAGTGTCATCTCAATTTTGGACAAAGAGGATATTATGTCATGGCCACAACGGTACTATTTGTAAAACCTGGTTGGCGTAATGGTCTTGGTATTGTTTTTTTAAATCTTTTGATGTACAGTGTCCTTGGGTTTATTGAAAGGCACTTCCAAATTAAATGTATTATAATTATCATTATTATTATTATTATTATTATTATTATTATTATTATTACAGTCTTGGTTTCAATATTCTATAGCCTTGTCCCATAATTATCATAATAAGAATTTACATCATCACACACATAATAACCTAGTTTCAGATTCACGTTATTTTACCTGGATGTTGCAGGAACGGTAGGACTTCTCTGGCCCGACACAGTTGTGTCCTCCATCAGTCCTGTTTGTAAAAGACAAGAGGTGTATATTAATAGTGAATTATTGTATATATTTATTATGTATATTTGCATACAGATAATGATGTGTGTATCATATGTGGATGTTATATTATCTCTGTCTTATTGTGAAATTGAAACAAAGATGTACAAAGAGTGAACAAGCTCCAAATGAACCAATCAATCAATCAAAAAGAAAATGGAGATTCAGCGTATACATAAACACACAAAACAATTGGGTTCTTCTATGAAACTGGTTCTAAAAACAGGACATGGGGCTAAAAATTCAAACCAGATGTAAATGAATGTTATGAAGCAAGTTTGGATGCACTTTAGGTCTATTCTTAAAATAAATATTTACTGAGATAAAAGAGAAACTATTTTTCACATAAAACACATTTTTATATCATTTTGCAATATATTTAATACAAAAATCTGCATGTAACACAGTAAAGAGGACACAAAAATTACGTGCCACTATTTCTTCGACTATCTCTTTATTCTCTCACAGGTACATTTTGGGAATTAAATTAATTATACAAGGCAGAGTGTTTCACAAAAATGACCGCTGTTGCAAAATCATTCGCGATTTATATGCGTCAAACTGGGCAGGTTCTGCATGTAACACGAGTGGACACAATGGGTTACTTACAAAACCTGGAATGAGACTGAGATTCATGAAAAACCCACATGTGGATTAGAAAAACCGCTAGGATCGACACATTTAACACTGTGTCTTTATCTAGAGCAGGGGTGTCAAACTCATTTTAGTTCAGGGGCCACATACAGACTAATATGATCTAAAGAGGGCCGGACCAGTAAAGTAATATAAATAATAAGATAAGAACTGATAAATAATGTCAACTCCAAAGTCTTTTCTTACATTTTCGAGTGAAAAAAGTAAAATTCCATAATTAAATGTTGACATCTATGAACTGTACTCGAACATAACACGAACAAATATGAACAACCTGAAAATTCTTGACAAAAATTAGTGCAATTTTAAAAATATTACACCGTAGTTTCACATCACAGCTTACAGATCACAGTGGATCTACAAATACACAAAACATTTAGTAAAAGAGGCAGAATATTGGTAAAATTTCACATACTTCTCTTAAGACATTTCAGGTTATTCACATTTTTTTGTATAAGGTTAGTCTGTAAATGTAAATATTTGTGTAATTTTATGTTTTTTACACTAAAACAAAGAGAGAAATTTGTGGTATTCTTTATTTATAGGTTATTATGATAGTATTTTACTGGTCTGACCCACTTTAGATTGAACTGACCAAAAATTATTTTAACATCATTAACCGTTAATAACTTCATTGTAAATTTTGCATTTCACAAATTCATCCCATGGGCCACATTGGACCCTTTGGCGGGCCAGTTTTGGCCCCCGGGCCGCATGTTTGGCACCTGTGATCTATAGTCTATATAAGACCATTTACAGACATGTTTTCACATCTAATGCACTGACACAGGTAGCTTTTACTGTCCACATTTGGGTCCTATTTTTAGCCCCATTATTGTATTAAAAATTCTTTAACTATGGGATGGCTCAGAGCAAGAGGATAATTTTTGTGCATTTATCTGAGGTCATCATTAGGCCCATCCTGGGGGGACATATGTCTACATTTACCTTTTATTATTGGGTCTAAAAAGCTGTCCAAAATAAACTCACTTTCATAGACGCACCCAATTATAAAGTAGATCTTAAAAACATAAAAGCACCATTAACAGTCATTAAAAGTTAAATGCAGTCATGTGTGTCTATGCATGAGCTTTATTTGTGCTGGAATATAATCTTTGGAGCTTGGATGGAACTGTTTATTTCTGTTTTTATTCCACTGATTCATACATTTGTGTCTTTTCACCTCTGACGGTTCATATGGACATAAGCTTCAACATCAGTTCTTCACTAAACCCAAACCTCCCACACCGTGAACCGTGCAATCGCAGGTTGTTATGACGCCCTCCCTTCCAGCTACACTGATAACTCATGATTAAGTCACCTCTAAAAGAACCTGCCTGAAGCCGACAGCGAGACACGCTCCTGTCAACACGCCAACGCCGACATTAAAACATGCCCAAACAGCCGGTCGCAGTGTTCCGCCGTCAACCTGTTTGTACGATCTGGAGTTAATAAAATACACGGTAACTTAAGAGCCCCTAAAGAATCCTCTGGATGAAACTTAGGACGAATAGAAAGAAAAAAACCCAAGTAAAAGGGAAGTTCCTGTAAAGTAGTCAATGAGTCAACGGCAGCCTAATCATAGTCTTTAAAGGTGTGATCGCTCTGCAGACAAGACGTAACAGGAGTTGATCTAATTCTGCAGAAACCGTCGACAGGACGTCCTGTTAATCATCATCCATCTGCAGAAGGAAACACTCTGACTCATGTTGAAATCAGCATTTTATCGAACAACAGTCAATGAACATCAGCAACAGTTAAGTATTATTAATAGATTAACTCCGGGTAAAAACAATAGAGGAATCAGACGAAGATGATGAAGAAATCTCATAAAACTTTTAATAATAATAACTGTATTCTGCCTTGTGGACATGTTTCATGAAGACAGGCATATTATTCTTTTCAGCACATTCCAAAAGATATTGCACCTTTACTTAATTACTGAGGGAAACGCCTGCTGTTAATTCTGCTCAACATTTAACAATCAGACTTCAAACTACAGAGCTGACGATCTGGTCAAAAATTCATATTTTCTAATGTAGAATCACAATCCAGGATCTCATCTGGAGTTATAACCATCAACCGTATATGATTATTGCATGCAGGAGCTATCATGTCACCCGCTGGTTTCCAAACTGCCTGTAGTTTGCGATTTAATTGGCTTGATGTTAGCTTTTTGAAGCCAAAGTGACCATATTTGGACAAAAGGGGCAGGACTATGGGAGTCTCAGAGGTCAGAGGTGAGCTAATGCTAAGTGCTAGCTATTAACTCTGTAAAAAATAAACTTCATCAAGCACTAACAGAGTCATTTTACATTGTGTTAGTGGAGCCTGATCAGTTTAAATGCACTGCAGATGTTTGTCAGGAATTATGTATTTTATGAAATAAATCAAAATTCTAAGTCTGACACAACAGATGTCAATGCTTCTATTTGAACATTTCTTAGGCTCAGTTTACACAACACCGCTCTAGGGTGAAAATGACAAAACACTGTATCAGATGTACCTTTCGTTTAGAGGGCAACAATGTTTTTTGGGAGTTGAAAAAAGTAAAAAAAGTGAAACCACCTTCCAGAGTGGAAATCTTACAAATGCTCCACTTTCGCATCACCGTCTAAAGCACAGGTGTCAAACATGCGGGCCGCTGGGGGCCAAATCCGGCCAGCCGAAGGGTCCAATGCGGCCCATAGGATGATTTTATGAAGCGTAAAAATTACACTGAAGAAACTATCAGTCAGTGGTGTCAAAATCCTTTTTATTCAGGTTCCACATACAGACCAATTAGATCTCAATTGGGTCAGACCAGTAAAATATAGTGTTTTAGTGTAAAAAAAAAAAAAAAATGCAAAATGACATCAAAATGTTTATATTAGCAAAAAATGTGAATAACCTGAACAAATATTAACAACCTGAAATGTCTTCAAAGAAATAAGTGTAATTTTAATAATATTCTGCCTGTTACCAAATGTTTTGTGTGTTTGTAATTGTAACTTAAGTTGTAATGCACATGTGTAAATGATAAACTGATAAACTGAGGCAGAATTTGTTAAAATTGCCCTTGTTTTTCTTAAGACTTTTCAAGTTGTTCATGTTAGTCAGATTTTTAAGGAAACATTGTGGATGTAAACATTATCCTAATGCAATTTTACTTTTTTCACTGTTATTATTTTTACTGGTCCGGCCCACTTCAGATCATACTGGGGTGATGTGGCCCCTGAAGTAAAATGAGTTTGACACCCCTGGTCTAAAGGGTTGAAAACGCAAAACAGGTAAAACAACTGAACTGGTGGGACAAAGATAAGGAAAAACAGAAGAACGAAGAAAATCAGGACCAGGACCAGGTGAACAGGTAAAGAGGTGAACAGGTGTAGGTAATGAGAGCAGGACAGGTTTCAAAATAAAACAGGAAACAACGGAGAAAAAGGACAAATAGAGCTGGAGTAGAAGAGGTTTTAAGGCCCATTCACGTTTACAGACACAAACATATATGGTTCAGTCTGTCCTCTGCCTTCATTACGTCTGTATTCATATCCGTTCCTGATATTTTACTGAGTTGAATGGGTCATGTCAGCAGTAGTGATGACAGAATGTTACAGTTTTGTTTTTTGTTTTACTTATATTTAATTGTTTCATTTTTGAAATTTTGCAACGCAAACATTTAGAACACAGTGTCAGCTGTCGTCCTGTATATTGTCCACTTTTTCCATCAATCTTCGCATGTTAATTGCTGTAGTCTTATGATCAAGTAAGTCTCTCCATGTTGTGAAAGAATGCTATAGCTCTGACCTCAAATAAAGCAGTATTTTCGATATCCGAAATCATTACTGCAGTTTAAAAGCATCCTAACTCTGCCTCGAACTCATCATTGCAGAAAAGAAAAAGCTCTGAAACTATCTGTGAAACCTAATTACCAGGCAAAAGATCTTTACAAAACAGTCGACCATCGGCTAAAGTTAGCATCAAGACCCAGCAGTTATAAAAAGTCGACATATTCTACATAAAGCTCGCATTTTTGGAACAAGAACACAGGCCTTCTGGTTTATTCTAAAGCATCTATCACGTCCACCACAGTCACGTTGTTTCACACAACGGCTATGAAAATATCATATGGTGATATTTGCTATTTTGTGTTTTGAGTCTAGTTACTTGTTTGGCTCTTAAGGAAAACGCACAGATTATATATTTAGAATCAAACAAGTTAAAACTCAGCTTTAAAACCCTTTAAACCTTGAGCCTAAAAATGTCTGCCTGGACTTTTTTATTTTTGCTTATTTTGCTCATAAAATGTCAGAAAATGTCCTGTGAGTGCATACTTTAGCAAATTTTTTCTGAAAACTTGGATCTTTCAATGTGTGAGAGTTATTTAAAATTTGCTGCATGTTATAAAATGTTGGGAAAACAAAAAACAGAATTAGATTTTACAGTTTTAGTCATTTGAGTTTCTCCACCACCGTCTGTCTGCGTATTCACCGGTGATGAATGAACTGCTTCAGAGTGAAACCACAGTAATGTCCCGTCAGAGAGCGAACTTTAATTGATTGCCATTCCAACATTTATTTCAATATAAAGAAGCTCCTTGTTTTGGATAGTCCCTTATGGTCCAACTAAAGCAAAAATGAATTTAAAAGTAAAAATGTGGGTCATTTAGTAACACTAATCTGTCAAATTGTCTCTAAAATGTCCCTTCAGAGAGACTTCAAATACCATGTATTCATCAACTTCAGGAAGAGGAAACAATCATAATGACAACATTTTGGCCATGAAACACAATGTCTCCACATTCAGAAACTGCACAAACCAGGACAGAGTTCCAGTAATCCAAAGTCTGCATGTGTGAAGGGTGACTGATGATTTACTTGGTTTTAAAGGGTGAAGCGTAGAATATAAAAAAATGTAGCATGTTTTACATGGTTCATCTCTGCTCAAATGTATTTATTTCTTTTCCATTTCTGCAGACCAATCCACCTGTATACAAAGTGTTGTGTTTCTGTTATTGGTATCAAATTATGGAATCAACTGAATGATGAATTGAAATTGTGTAGTTTGTTGTTGAGTTTCAAAAAAGTTTTAATTTGTCAAATTCTCAAGGGCCATAAAGGTTAAAAAAAAAAAAAAAAAGATCTTTAAGTGACTTAACCTCCTCAGACTCAGCTATGGGTTTTCTGTCCACATTTGTGGACAAGAGTTTCACAACTTTAATACAAAAAAAAAGAAAACTGTCCGCCACAAAGGACAGTCCATAAAAATTTTAAAAACTACATCTGAAAAAACTGTTGTATCATGATGTTTCCAATATAGGCCCTTATTTAATAAAAAACAAAAAAAGCTTGTACTTTGCTTACATTTCCTGGGTCTCAGGAGGTTAAGAAATTGAATGTAGATTAATTTGTGTTAATGTTTTATTTGCTGCAATTTCAGTTCATTCAAAGGGGGTAGGAGGAGCAGAAATGCGCCTCTGCTTCAGCTTCTTCCTTTTTCAGTTACAAATTGTATCAATTGTATGTTCTTATATATATGTATTTTTGTATGCACGCTGCCAAAATCTAAATCTTACCAAGTGTATTTTTCTCATTTCTAGTCCAAATATCTCATCACACTTAAATAAGACATAATCACCTAAAGAGTAACTTTTCAGTGAAATATAAGAACTGATTTTTAGACAATAGATCTGGAAAATCTTATTTCAAGAAATCTTACCAAGATAATTTTCACTTGTTCCATTGGCAGATTTTTTGTCTAATTCAAGATTTGTTTGCTTAATTCAAGCAAAAAAAATCTGCCAATATATTGATATAATAAATAATAATAAACAATAAGATATTTTGACAAGAAATTAGAAAAATACACTTGGTAAGATTTGGATTTTTGCAGTGTAACCGAAATAAAAATATTCATTCATTCATTCAAATGTTGTTGCAACTGAATAAAATAATTACACAGGTTTTTATTCCACTCACATTTGCAACTCAGTGAACTCTGTAAGCCCATATTTAACATAATTACATGTGAGGTCCATCATTTTCTTGCACTGTCAGTGTGATGTTCTGGAAAAAACCAGGAGAGCTACAAATAAACATGATGATCCAAAAAAAACACATTAGGAACATTAGGATCTGTTTTTTTGGATGGGGAGTGTGTCGACCAACGCCCAACACAGTGAAGTCCTTTAAATGTGAACCGGCCCCGCCCTGTTTAGGCCGAAGACACACCCACATCCATGAACACTCTGTACCCACGGTGTGGGTTCTATTCAAAAAGGATTAAAAAATAGTCTCCAATGTCCCTGTATGTCAGCATCATGTTCTATCAGAATCAATAACCAGTTGAATGTGTGAGGTTGTCAGGTTCTGTTCCATGTTCCAGTTCTGTGGTCTGGATGCAGATCAATCTAACTATAGAACTGGGCGGGGCTTTCACTGGAGGAGAACTCAACTCATTCAGTCAAAGTCCATATATGACTTCTATCAGTGATCAATAGGAACTATATTGATATCTGTAACCATTTACATGTTATAAACCATCAAAATATGGACCACTAGAAGGAAAGGCACATTTTTAATATTCAAAAAATTTGTAAAAAAAAAATTAAAAAATCAAAATTCCTCAAAACTGTGAACAAAGAAGCTACATAAAAAATTTGAAATGAATCCAACCTGTAGTTTTGGGGAAGATGATTGTTGAAATTTAGACACTGGTGACCTTGAGTTTGACCCTCCAAAGTCACTCAAGGTCAAAGGTCACGGACCCAAATAAAAGTCCATATATGACTTCCTATCAGTGCTCAGTAGTAATTATATTGATATCTTTAACCGTTTACATGTTATACACCATCAAAATATGGACCATTAGAAGTAAGGGCACATTTTTAATATTTCAGAATTTTGTCATAAATTCGTCCGATGAGCTAAAAAATGGTGTTGATTCATGAACTCACGGCCATGAAGTGTAACTGAGTTTACACCAAAAGCATCAGCCATAAATGCATGTATATACGAGCCTTACCTGTGGGTGATGCAGCGTCTGGTCCTCATGGTAACGCCGCTGCCACAGGTACGACTGCATTCACCAAACGGACCCCATGCGTCCCACTGGTCGCCACCGGGTGCCTGCACACGAAACAACACTTCACATTATGCTTTACGGTTCAGAAAAACATCTAAGCAGCTGCATTCGAACCTGAAATGTCCTACACAGTGGATATTCTCTGTACAAACCCTTACAACAAAGCAAACCGGCTCCTAGAGATAAAAATAGGATGTTTTAGCAACTATTGTGAGTAATAAAAGTTGTTGCACATAGTCACTGAGAGTTAATATGAGGCTTGTCAACTGGAAATAATGACTTAGAGGGAAAATAATCATGACAAAAGATAAAAATCAGTTCTTCCTTTATTTGTTGTGTGCTTTTCAGTGATTCAGATGCATTTATTTACAGATGAACGACCATTGTTTCCTCATACTCATTCATTCATATTTTGTATATTCTACATTTGCTGCCTGTTGCACTTATAATTAGACTCTAATTACATGTTATTGTCTTGTACGTCACATGTGTAATGACTATAAAGTTTAATCTAATCTGATCTAATTAAACCAGGTTGTGTTTTGCCAAAAAAATCCTTATAACTGTTCATCACTAAACCATAATTATACTATACTTATAATGGTCAACATTTGTCTATGCTGTCTATTTCTATGTTGACAAAAGCACACACATAGACATGATGACATCAGCTGGATCCATGCCAAAATAAGCTAAAATATGTGCATGGGGCGGGGTTTGTTGTGCCTGGAACCACTTGTTATATCTTGCATTTATAATTTACTATAGAGACGACGTCTACCAGCAAAGAATTCCTTGTATGTGTTTACGTATTTGGCCAATAAAGATGATTCTGACTCTGATAAAATGCTTTAAATAACTATAATAGCTGCTTATTTCCAGTATCAGAGTCAGTGTGACTACAGTAACGTTAAAAACATGAACTATGATGCATGTGTAATGAAAAATATCCACATTTCTAGTAACTTCACATCCATGGTGGACCTCTCTCTGGTATCCAAGTGCATAAACATTGGCTTTACTTTATAATACGTGCATTAATCCTATGAAACAGTAAACTGATGCTGGGTCAAAACACAGTAATGTCCCATCAGAGGGGCAACTTTAATTGATTGCCATTCCAACTTTTATTTCAATATAAAGTAGTTCCTTATTTTGGATCCTCCCTTATGGTCCAACTAAAGCAAAAATGAATTTAAAAGTAAAAACGTGGGTCATTAAGCAACACTAATCTGTCAGATTGTCTCTAAAAATGTCCCATCAGAGAGATTTCGAATACCGTGTTCTGACCCTGCTCTGGTAATCAGAGTCTCTGCTGTTCCAGACTCTTTATGCAGCTCTTCTTTTCCTTTGGGTGTGTGTTACAGTGGATATTTACCATGAAGACTGGAGCCCAGAGCAGCTGAAGGATTAGCAGAGGCAGCAGCATCTTCACTGTTTCCTGGAAAAAACAGAATCAGACACACTGGGTTAGTCACTGTGACTAATAGACTATGAGACATTGGGCAACTTTTACAGAAACAAGCCAGGGCAACGAGTGTGGAGGCAACAAGGGACGGAAGACACAACCCGACGTCCACAAAAGGACCCGCCGAGGTGAGACGCCATCAGTCAGTGCACGACAGCGAACGCACACCAGTGAACGCACCACAATCACAACAATTAAGACGTTTATCACTGCGTTGTTGCCCGCGGCGTTTCCGAAAGCACTGCCAAGTTTATAAATCAGATGATGTTTAATGATTAATGTGTAACGATCAAACTAAATGTGGTTTGTTCAGGGTTTGTAGAGAATGAGGAAAGTTTATCTGAAGAAAGCCTGCAGCGTAATAAAGCATTAGCATCATAGATAGACGTTTATATCAACATAGATTTATTGTGATGCACAGATTTCTTTTGTCTTTAGGATTTATTTAGTTCACATTGAAAATAAATAATGATGTTTCATTTATTGTCATAACTGCTTTTAACATCTGATAACGAAACCGTTCATCGTCATACATTTTATCAGTATCTGTGAACTGTGAACACTTTTATCACTTCCACACTCTGTTCTGCGTTTGTTTGTTTTTTCCTGATTAATGGGGGGTTTCCTGCCCCCCACCCCCAACCCCCTCTACACCCCTTCCCCTGAGGCCGGAGGGGCTGATGGGAGATTCCTAACTACCTCTGACCGTTCTGCTACGACGACCAGCGATGGAAGTTACGCTGCAGCCGTGAACGCACCATGGCAACGACCTGATGACTTCAAACATGCAAAGAAACACTAAGAGTTCAGAAAAACACCAGATAAAAGACCCTTAACTCAGTGGTGAAATAAGGAATAAGGAAGGAGGGGGAAGAAGTCTATTTCTATTATTTCTGTCATTATTTCCCACTAATTTCAGCATCTACAGCTGGAGCAGAATTATCAGTGTATAAATGATCCTGAATTCAAAGTGTTATTGAGTGTTTTCAGCAAAACATTCTTCAAAATATCAAAATTAAAGGTACTCACTGTGTGATTAGTCATTTAGTCAAAACATTAAGCATAGTCCATATCTTCTAACAATTGACTGTTTTTTCGGTTTTTGGGCTTTTTTTTTTTTAGGGTGGGTTGAGTTTTACTTGCTAACTTATGTTTACAACACTGTTACTGCAAAAGTTGTAAAAATGTAAAATTGAATGTCATATTAGTGGTTCACTCACTTCTTGGTTGGTTAGTTTTATTATTAATGTCATTGTTATTATAATTAGATAACTTCAATTACTTCAAAACTTCATTAAAATGCTTATCAGAATTATGCTCCTAATGCTAATTGCTAATGTTTACTTGCTAATGCTAATCGCTAATGTTACTTGCTAATGCTAATCGCTAACGCTACTTGCTAATGCTAAGTACTGTGTGTTTTATGGGCAAAATGCAGACACTAAATTTCCTGCAGGCCTATACAGCAAGATGACCTAACGTTTTAATTCTTCTTTTTAGTATTTTATATATTTTCTCACTCATAAATACAGGTTTTGTTGGTTTGTTGTTAAACTCTTTCCTGCATTGAATCTTCATGCATAAAATTGGACTTTTTCTGGATCAGTTGAATGTTTTTATTCATGTAAAGAAGGTCTTTACATTACAGAAGCTGGACACACACATACAGTATATATATTTTTAAATACCTTTAATAATAAATCCATTATTTACCTGCTGTCTCAGTTGAATTATCTTCTTAATCCTGAACATAGTTTAACCTCTGACTCATACAGTAGTTCCCACTGAGATTAATGTTTTTATTGTAAAATCTCTTATTTACCTGCCGTCTCAGTTAAATTATCCTTAATCCTGAACATAATTTAACCCCTGAGTCATACTGCGATTCCCACTGAGATTATCGTTTATTGTGCCTGTCCATAAACCCTTCACCCTCAGGCTGTTACACACTTTTACGGTGCAGATACGCTAACAGCTATTGTTAGTCAGAACAGACAAGCAGCGTCTTGTGTTCAGTGGATGTTGTCGAGTGTCTGCGCCAGGAAACTCAACAACTTTAAAATACACATGAAATCTGATTCGCAAAATGATCATCGGACTCTAACACCGGTAGAATATCAGATTATATGATACAGTTTTTCCTGAAAGTGTCACTCAGGATGGATTTTTGAGGTCGTATCAGTGTCTTACCAGCTGTGACTGTTGTTAGATATTCATGTTTTTGCAGGATTATTCACTGATTTAATCTTATTCAGTGTTTTTACTCATCTTCTGTACTTAAGGGTACATTTGAAGTTCTTGCAGGATACTTTATATCAGTATTTTTCTGTATTTTCTGCAGCTTTATCCTTCTATTCCACTACATCTCAGAAGTAAACACAGTAGTTTTTCCTCCAATACATTTTTTCTGAGCATTTTAGTTCATTTTACAGTTTTTTTATCCAGTTAAAACCACACATCTGCAAAAGTTTGACTGTTTTTTTGATGAAACATGAGGTGTTTCAGTCTTTCTAAAACTCTCCTCGACTCACTGGAAGCTTCTCTGAGCTCATAAGAACTTGATTTTCCAAAAATAAATGTTTTTCACAGGACAAACACAACAAAAGTATGATGATACTGAAGAATATGAAGCAATGCTGTAGATTAAACTACCTAAAGTACTTTACATGGGCTTAACCTTAATCATGTACAGCAGGAAAATAACAAAAAAAAGCATCTGAGATTACAAGTAAAATGGTCCCTGTCAGTGTTTTATGTGTATATTTAAGTATATTTTGCTGATTATACTTATTTTGATAGAAGACTTTAACTTGTAATGGAGTATTTTCACAATGTGTATAAGTACTATTACTGAAAGTACTTTTTCAAAGATCAGATTTGACAGATTTAGCACATTAAATCCATTATAAACAAAGGTTGCACTGATGTTTGTGTTGATCTCTCCTTTTCAAAGAAATCTCACTTGTAGTGCAGTTCTTTCTAAGCATGAATTAGTACTTTTACTGTTGTAAAGGATCTGAATACTTCTTCAAATGATACAATTTTGGAGGATTCAATACAGGAAATCAGCTTTGCTGATAATACCTACATACTTCAAGTATAGTTTTGAGTTAATTTCACATCTAATGGAGTAGTTTGAGTGTATTTTAGTACATTTACTTCAGTAAAGGATCTGAATACTTCCTCAAAGGTAAGATTTTGATGACCTTACATTTTGCTGATAGTACCTGAGTATTTTAAGTTAAGATTTCAAGAAATTCGACTTTATGCTCAAAAAATTACGGGTTTTATCTCGATATTTTACGACTTTATTATCGTAGTGACAAGTGTTTTTATTATTACCTCCGCCAGGAGGTATTGCGATCGCTTTGCTTTGTGTGCGTGTGTGTTTGTTTGTTTGTTTGTTTGTTTGTTAGCAAGATAACTCAAAAAGTTATGGATGGATTTTCATGAAATTTTCAGAAAATGTTGATACTGGCACAAGGAAGAAATGATTACATTTTGGTGGTGATCAGCTTGTGCCCCCCCGCACCCCTAGGCCCAATCACCACCAAAATTTAATCATTTTTTCCTTGTGTCAGTATCAACATTTCCTGAAAATTTCATGAAAATCTGTCCCTAACTTTTTGAGTTATCTTGCTAACAAACAAACAAACAAACAAACAAACACGCACAGGAGGCAGATCTGTCTTGGTGGAGGTCTGCGCTCTCTGAGTGCTTTTCTTGTTTTCTTATGTGGCCCTAATTCACCATCGATCATAGAGAACATCCTCTGTGTTTATTAGTTACTGTAGTAAACCATCTGAATGCTCCTTTAAAGGTGAGAATTGACAGATTTAATTAAATAAATCTAAAATATACTTTTGTTGAGTTACTGTGTTGAAATCTCTTTTTTTTATCTTCTCTACTTTGCTGCACAGTGACTTTTCGTGATTTTTATACTTGAACCCATAAAGACCCGAAGACCCACTGCAGACCAAAAGCATCTTCTCATCCATAATGTTTAATACCTGCTGATCCATTAATCCTATCAATACATGTAAATAATTGGTGTAAAATACAGTTCTTCATCTTTTCATGGTCATCAGATATGACCCATATGGACGTTCAGAGGCTCCGTAGTTACCATGGAAACACCGTCATCTTCTACAACATTGATTCACCAGTAAAACCCATGGAGTTGGATCAATGACAGCGGATGGACACACTGGGTTTATGTTCAGTTAATGAGAGATTTTACTGAAAAAGTCACTTTTTCTTCATTTTTCTGTTTTTGATATAATAACCTTCAACTTTACTCTGAGCTTTAATGAACATTTACATGATCAGTGAATCAAATATAGGGGGAAATACCTGATTTACACAGACAAATGCAAAAACACAAAGGATAATATTCTAATAAATGCTGATAAATCACTTAAGAAAGATTAAATAAAGAGAAAAATTAATTTGGGAACTGACACAAAAGTAACATCGGGTCTTTTATGGGTTAAGTTTCCTACACACTTTACTTCCAGTTCAATATTTATGGTGTTGCATTAGTATTTTTTACTAAAGTGAAGGTCTTCCACACTTTGGGTCACCTCAGTTTCATGTTAAAACGATAATAACATGAATCTTGTCTCTTCGTCTGTCCTTCGGCTGGTTTCACTGCTCTACAGTTTCTTAGAAAGTATCTGCTTCAGACATTAAATGTGTTAAATCTTACATACACTGCAAAAAAAAGGGGTGTCTAAAAACAAGATAAAAACATTAAATCTGAAGGAAAAGCTACTGAAAACAAGTGAAATATCTGTCCATGCAGCAAGAGAATTTCACTGGACAAGATTTATTGAATTAAGATTGTTAAATCTAGAAATAAGCTGATGTATGAACATTTAAAATAAGACATTAACTCTTAACCCATAAAGACCCAAATATCCACCTGCGACCAAAACCGTCTACTGATCTAAACTGTTTAATAGCTGTTGAACTGCTAATTCAGTCAACACATGTCAATAATTGTTGTAAAATACAGTTATTCATCTTTTTATGGTCATCAGATATGACCCATTTGGATGTTAAGAGGCTACGTAGTTACCATCGTAACACCGTCATCTTCTACAACATTGATTCACCAGTAAAACCCATGGAGTTGGATCAATGACAGTGGATAAAGACACTTGTTTTACATTCAGTTTTTTTATATCTATCTATTTATCTATCTGTAGATAGATTCTATTCTAATCTATAGATAGATAGATAGATAGATAGATAGATAGATAGATAGATAGATAGATAGATAGATAGATAGATACTTTATTAATCCTTAGGGAAATTCAAGTATTCATCAGCGTTGCATACAGCACAAGAAGACCCCCCCCCAAAAAAAAAAAAAAAATCCAGACAGACCAAAACAAAACTGAACAGATGGGTTAGTGACCAGGTTGACTTTAAGGTTAGTATATATACTCTAAAAGACAGTTGCTAAAGAACTTCCTCTAAAAGAGCTTCCTGTACAATACTGTAAATACAGACTTCTGATTGTATTTACATATTTCAGGGCACAGTGATTTAAGTGCAACACTGATTTAAGTGTAACAGCGACTTAACCTCCTGAGACCCAAGAAACGTCAGCAAAGTACCAGCTTTTTTAGTTTTTTATTAAATAAATGCCTATATTGGAAACATCATGATGCAACAGTTCTTTCAGATGCAGTTTTTAAAATTTTTGTGGAATGTCCTTTGTGGTGGACAGTTTTCTTATCTTTTTTTTTTTTTTTTCTATGAAGTTGTGAAACTCTTGTCCTCAAATGTGGACAGAAAACCTAAAGCCGGGTCTGAGGAGGTTAAGTGTAACAGTGATTTAAGTGATCTACAGTGGTTTGAACAGTAGGTGTAGTCCATCTACATAAGGTGCTTGGATATTTTAGTCTCATTGGACCAGTCCTAATGCTAATATATCACCATTTATTGTAATATTACTGTAAGTATTTGGCTTTTTTTTTTCAGGGAAAATCCTGTCTTTTCCTGTATTTAATTCACTGATCATGTAGATGTTCATTAACAGGGTCAGATTTGGCTAAAACAAAACAAAAAACAAAACAAAAAAACAAAAAACTGGTATCTCTGCATCAAACATTCCACTAATTGTCAGAATTTCACATTTTGGCCCTAGACTGTATCTTAAAAAACTTCATCCAACCACTGACTTAGTCTATATTAATGACTCATATTTGGTAAAGTTGAACTACTTTTTATTCTGGAATGGTCTTAACTTGCAGACCAGTGTTTTGTGTCATGATTGAACCCAGATCTGGTGTAACAGTGATTTAAGTGATCTACAGTGGTTTAAACAGTAGGTGTAGTCTATCTACATAAGGTGCTTGGATATTTTAGTGTCACTGGATCAGTCCTAATGCTAATATATCACCAGTTATTGTAATATTATTGTCAGTATTTTGTATTTTTTCAGGGAAAATCCTGTCTTTTCCTGTATTTAATTCACTGATCATGTAGATGTTCATTAACAGGGTCAGATTTTTCAGGTTCATTTTTCCCCTGTAAGTCCCTTTGGAAAAAAGCGTCTGCCAAATGCATAAACATAAACATATTTGGCTAAAACAAAAAACAAAACAAAACACACACAAAAAAACCCTGGTATCTCTGAGCCAAACATTCCATTAATAATCAGAATTTCACATTTTGCCCCTAGACTGTATCTTAAAAACTCCATCCAACCACTGACTTAGTCTGTATTAGTGACTCATATTTGGTAAAGTTGAACTACTTTCATTCTGAATCGTCCAAACTTGCAGACCAGTGTTTTGTGTCCTGGTCGGACCCAGACCTGCACCCCCGGACGCCTGCTCGTGGTTTTTGCGGTGAAATGAGTCCGTACTCACTGCGTTCAGAGGTTCCCGGTGCTTTCCTCGGGGTCGTGGTTCGTGCGGATCCGTGCGGCTCAGTGCGCAGTGGTGAGCGTCAGCCCGCGCGGAAGGTGCGTCTGGAAGCGGACGGAGGATGTCCCGGGTATATGAGGAGCGGGGGGGGGGGGGGTCTGGACGGAGCCCTTTGTCTCTTCCCTCCCTGTCGTTGCGTCCAACAGGAAACCGAGCAGAAGCAGAGAAAGTCCTGCGGGTCAAACCTCCTCCTCCTCCTCCTCCTCCTCCTCCTCCTCCTGGGTCCTTTACTCACACTCTGTCATTTCAGACTGTAAAAATAACAGTTAATCAACGTGTTCGTTTGTTGGAAGACCCCATAAGCATATCCTACATGGGTTTGGGAAAAAAAATAACTTTATTCCCACTTTGCTGTAACCAACGCCTTATTATCATGCTCTGTGTCTGCATGAGGCGTCCGGGTAATACCAGGGTACCCATCCAAAGCCATCTGCCTCTGACATTTAGGCTCTAATGGAAAGGCACAGATGTAATTTAAGATGAAAATTAGTGCCAAACGTTGCTAAAAAGTCCTCCATTTGGTCCACTGTAAGACTGGAGAAGCTGAGCTTACTGTAAAAATCTGAGGTAACTTGTTGCCTTCAAAAATGTCAGTAATGAATAATGAAAACTTGAGTGTATTAAACTTAAATGCTTGATTTGAATAGAATTGCTACACTCTCAAAAATAGAGGTATGAGATCAGAACATTTATGTACCTAGAAGTACATTTTTTAAGAATGTTCTCTCAAAAGTACAATATTGGTCTTTAGGAGGCCAGAATTGCACCTTTAGACTATGAAAAAGGGTCCAAAGTTCTGTAAAGTACAAATGTGTACTATAAGGTACCATTAAAAAATGTGTGTAGACCATGAGAACACACAGTAAATTTGCCAGTGTAAAAAATGCAGTGTCAAAGTACAGGGGTTGGACAAAATAATGGAAACACCTTCACCTCAAGATGATAATGCCCCAATCCATACAGCTAGAATTGTTAAAGAATGGCATGAGGAACATTCTAATGAAATTGAGCATCTCGTATGGCCGGCACAGTCCCCAGACCTCAACATTATTGAGCATTTATGTCAGTTTTAGAGGTTCAAGTAAGACGTCGATTTCCACCGCCACCGTCTCTAAAAGAGTTGGAGGGTATTCTAACTGAAGAATGGCTTAAAATTCCTTTGGAAACAATTCACAAGTTGTATGAATCAATACCTCAGAGAATTGAGGCTGTAATTGCCGCAAAAGGCGGACCTACACCATATTAAATTATATTTTGTTGATTTTTTAAGGTGTTTCCATTATTTTGTCCAACCCCTGTATTTTAATTCTTTTAGAGTTATTCCAACAATGGACAGAGTAAAATTTAACAAGATAACTTCCAGTGTTGGTGAAAATAATTGGAGTTTACAGAGGTTTTACACTGTCAGTGTCATATATTCAGTGTTAAAGTAAATCGACTCTCTCAAAGTTAATTCAACAGTGATAAGAGCAAGGTACCTTTCAGTGTTAAAAAATAATGACTATGAAAAGCCCCGCCCACCAACCTCCATGCTCAAACTGAGTGAGAAGTTGGAGTCTGGCATCGCCATCTTCCTCGCATCGAAAAACTGTGTTTGTAAGTTTGTGTAAATAAACTATTGCTTTTGTTATTTCACCCAAGCAGAATCTGTGTGCGAGAATATAGTTACGTCGTCGTCGTCACTGTTGGGTACGTGTTTTCAAATACCGAATTTCAAATGGATAACGTGATATCGAGTCGGCAGCTTTCATTGTACATGTCATTTTATGTTTACTTTTAATTGCAATATTTCATTTTCACTTGGAATAAATTGGGTACAGAAATAATTGTATCTTTTTTTCCTCCCTGCAGACACTGGGACTATAGTACACCACATGTAACACCGGTAGGAGGCAGTTAGAAATCCACACTCTTTGGAGTAATTTATTTATCAACATGTAATGTTAAGTAGGTTTAATACTGGAAAAGTTATTTCTTAACACTTAACTCTTCAGTGTTGAATGTGAATAACACTATGGGTGTTACTTCTCACATAGTGTAAAACTTGATTGACACTAATTAGTGTAGTGTAGTGTAAAATAATAACTCTTACTAGAGTAAAGTTGACTCTGGAAATGTAACTCTATGTTCAGTGTAAATTTACACTTTGTAGATAGGGACCATATGTTCACTGAGGTAGTGTTAAAATTAACTCTTTAAGTGTTATATAAACACTGGCGATTTTACTGTGTAGGCTATAGGCTAGGAGAACTGAACAGTAGGCATAATTCTAGTTCAAACATGAGGCTTAGCACATTATTTATTATATATCATACTGTAATTACTCTATATTATATTTAATAATAATTTGTGTTTTAATTTAATAGCCTAATTAGCTCAATAATAATAGCCTAATAATTTATTTATCTTATTAGAACCTCTGATTATTGCCATAATCTCTGTTTTATCCAGTTTTCATTCACACCTCTATGTCTTGATGTCGTAGCTTGCCTATGCCGTTTTTTGTTTTTTTTTTCTCAATTAGGCCACCGGTTCAAACTTTAAACATCATGGCATTATCAACTATATGAGAGTTTTCCTTCTATGTAAAGTACTTAAGGTACAAAAATGGACCATTTCGAAAGGGTACAGAAATGTCTCTCAAAAAAGTACACCCCCAGCGACAAGCATTTGTACCCAAGCTGTACCTCTATTTTTTAGAGTGTATTTTAAGTACAACACACTAAATGCCAGGTTAATTTAACTTAAAATTTGTTGCAATATCAATTACTTTGTATAATCATAGACTTAATATCATCAGTTCATTGGACTCATTTCCAAGTTGATTTAAATTAAACATATTGCAGTATGAATTACTTTGTAAAATTATTCAACTTACTATATTGTGGCGCAGCTGGAAGTTCAGACAAAGTTAGCTCAATGTAATCAGCCAGTACAGACAGTGCTTTTAATTTGATAAGGCTTAAAGTTTGTCAGTGCACTAAAACAGTCACAGATGAACAGGAAAGCCATTGTTGGGTCTATGGCTCTGACTCATGGAGCAGCTCTACAAAGATACAAAAACAAACACAAAAATAAACACAACTAGAAAAGCACTCGGAGAGTGTAGACCTCTGCCAAGGCAGATCAGTGCCCCCCCCCCATCACCACCAAAATTTAATCATTTGTTCCTTGTGCCAGTATCAACATTTCCTGAAATTTTCATCCAAATCCGTCCATAACTTTTTGAGTTATTCTGCACACAGGCGGACGGACAGACAGACAGACAGACAGACAGACAGACAGACAGACAGACAGACGCCGACAAAAACATAACCTCCTTGGCGGAGGTAAAAAGGCCAATAAACATTGCCATACACACATTAAGTCCAAATTATCACTAACACCACAACCCCGCTGAACCCCTGCACAGGAAAATAACACATTTTCAACTTGAAAAGCACTCGGAGAGCACAGACCTCCGCTAAGGCAGATCAGTGGACCCCCATGGTCCCCCCATCCCCAATCACCACCAAAATTTAATCATTTGCTCCTTGTGCCAGTATCAACATTTCCTGAAATTTTCATTCAAATCCGTCCATAACTTTTTGAGTTATCTTGCACACAGACAGACAGACAGACAGAAAAACCAACGCCGGCAAAAACATAACCTCCTTGGCGGAGGTAACAACATGCCCAATACCCACAATGCAATGCAGAGATAAAAAGGTGTGGTCATGACTAAAACTTAGTGATTTAAATCCATTCAACTTGGACTTTTTCATACTTTCAACTATGACTACAAATTAGTAGAATATACTTAACATTTTATAGTAATGTCATAAAACTTAAATCATTGAAGTACATTGTAATTACTGCATTTTAGTAAATACAAAGTCCGGGTTTACAGTGTAGGAGTGAATAAAAACAGGTAAAAACTAAATTAAAGGCTCATATTTCAGTATTAACTTTGCTATTTTAATGATCCAAAGTGGCTGACATGACGATCCTCGCATGGATTTGACAGTTTAATGGCTACACCTCCCAAAGACATGTTCAAATTGAAAGAAAACAACACAGAAAAGTGGTTATTTTGGGTTTTAAAGGGGAAAACCAACAGAGCCACTACCAAAGCTATGTTTAACATCTGCCAGCACATGTTCCCAAAAACACCCCCCCTCCCCTCCCCTCCCCCGTATGAGGTTTTTCTAAAACATGTACAACATGTACTATCCTCCAAAAAAAGAAACACCCATAACCTAAAGTATACCGAGTTATGAAGCTGCGGGTTCGTGGAAAAGAAAAAAAAAAAGCATATCAAGTTCTAACTTCACTGTTTAGGCGACGACTCTGGTTAATTCTCCTGGGGTTCATTTAAAATGGTTGTGGAAAAGAGGAATAAACCATGAAAACTGTTTAAACGACACCAAAACCCATTCAAGCCACATGTTTGTTTTTCTGGTTGCAATAAAAGATCATCTGCAGCGTTTGGGCCCAAGTTCAGGATCAACATTCAGACTCTCAGGTAGAAGAAACAAAGAACCGTTCATCCAGAAGAACGAGGACAAACGCCAAAGGACCATCCAACAGGTCTGGTTTAGATCCAAGAAGGGAGTTCTGACGTCTATTTATGGAGCCAACAGAGGAGAATGATGTAGAAGCAGAAATGGAAGTAGAAGTAGAAGTAGAGCAGGGCAGTATTCGTCAACTTTACAAACACAAGAAAATAGTTCCAGTGTTTCTGTACGTCAGCATCAGGTTCTATGTGAATCAATCCCAGTTGAATGTGTGAGGTTGTCAGGTTCTGTTCTGTGTTCCAGTTCTGTGGTCTGGATGCAGATCAACCTAACTATAGAAGTGGGCGGGACTTTCACTGGAGGAGAACTCAACTCATTCAATCAAATTCCATATATGACTTCTATCAGTGACCAATAGGAACCAGACTGATATCTGGAACCATTTACATGTTATAAACCAGGGGCATCCAACTCCGGTCTTCGAGGTCCGGTGTCCTGCATGTTTTAGATGTTTCCTTCTTCAAACACATCTGGTTCAATTAATGATCAGCTCATCTTCCAGCTCTGCAGAAGCCTGAGAACGATGTAATGGCTTCCAGGTGTGATGGAAGAGGGAAATATCTGAAACATGCAGGAGACCAGACCCCGAGGACCGGATTTGAATACCACTGTTATAAACAACCATCAAAATATGGACCATTAGAAAGAAAGGAAAGCTTTTGATATTTCAAAAATTTGTCAAAAATTAGAAAATAAAAAATTCTCAAAACTGTGAACAAACTTTGTAGACATTGTCTGTAGGAAGATATAAAATTTGAAATGAATCCGGCCAGTAGTTTTATCAGAGAAGATGTTTGAAGAAAGCGCTAACAAAGACAACGAGGAAGACAAGGATGAGGAAGACGACGATGACGATGAAAATGACAACAAAGACAATGACGAGGATGATGGCGAAGATGAAGGCAATGAAGATGGCAACAATGAGGACAAGGACAACAACGAAGACGACAAAGATGACGTCGAAAACGAAGACAACTACTAAGACTATGATGAAGATGAAGGCGACAAAGATGACGACAACGAAGACAATGACGAAGATGAAGGCGACAAAGATGACGACAACGAAGACGATGACGAAGATGAAGGCGACAAAGATGACGACGGTGAAGACGATGACGAAGACAAAAATGACGAAGACGACAATGAGGACGCCAACAAATACGACGTCAAACATACTGATGAAGACAACGAAAATGACGAAGAAAAAGATGAAGGTGATGAAGATGATGACAATGAGGACAACAAAGACGATGACAACGAAGATGACAAAGATGAAGATGACGAAGACAAAAATGACAATGACGAAGACGACAGTGAAGACGGCGACAGAGGCATACATACATCAAACATACTGACGAAGACGATAAAGATGACGAGGACGATGAAGACAATGGCAAAAATGACGAAGACAACGAAAACAATGAAGACGATGTCAAACATGCTGACAATGATGATGACGAACATGATGAAGGTGATGAAGATGATGACAATGAGGACGACGATGAAGACAAAAATGACAATGACAAAGATGACAATGAAGACAGCGACAAAGACGATGTCAAACACGCTGACGAAGACGATAAGGATGACGAGGATGATGAAGACAATGACGAAGATGACGAAGACAATGAAAACAACAAAGACGATGTCAAACATGCTGACAACAATGACGATGAAAATGAGGAAGGTGATGAAGATGATGACAACGATGACGAAGACAACAAAGATAACAATGAAGACGATGACAACAATGAAGGCGCCAACAAAGACAATGTCAAACATGCTGACGATGACAAAAATGACGAAGGCGAGGAAGATGACGACGAAGACAAAAATGACAACGACGAAGACGACAATGAAGACGCTGACAAAGACGATGTCAAACACACTAACGAAGACGATAAAGATGACGAGGACAATGAAGACAATGGCAAAGATGATGAAGACAACGAAAACAACAAAGATGATGTCAAAGTGCTGACGACGACGACGAAAATGACGAAGGCGATGAAGATGATGACGACGATGACGAAGACAAAAAAGATAACAATGATGAAGACGATGACGACAATGAAGACGCCAACAAAGACGGTGTCAAACATGCTGGCAATGACGACGACGAAAATGATGAAGGCAATGAAGATGACGAAGATGAGGATGACAAAGACAATGACAACAAAGATGACAAAAATGAAGATGACAACAAAGACAAAAATGACAATGACGAAGACAACAATGAAGACGCTGACAAAGGTGATGTCAAACACGCAGCCTAAAATGATAAAGATGACGAGGACGATAAAGACAATGGCGAAAATGATGAAGGCAATGAAAACAACAAAGACGATGAAGACGACAATGAAGATGACAAAGATGAAGATGATGAAAACAAAAATGACAATGACAAAGACAACAATGAAGACGGCGACAAAGGCGATGTCAAACACACTGACAAACACAATAAAGATGACGAGGACGACAAAGACAATGGAGAAGATGACGAAGATGGACGAAAACAACAAAGACGATGTCAAACACGCTGACGAAGACAATAAAGATGACGAGGACGACGAAGACAATGGCAAAGATGACGAAGATGACGAAGACAACGAAAACAAAAAAGACAATGTCAAACATGCTGACGACGATGAAAATGATAAAGGCAAAGAAGATGATGATGATGAGGACGACAACAAAGATGACAGAGATGAAGACGAGGACGAAGACAAAAATGACGCCGACAAAGACGATGTCAAACACGTGGACGAAGACGATAAGGATGATGAGGATGATGAAGACAATGGCGAAGATGACGAAGACAACGAAAACAACAAAGAAAATGAAGACGACAACAAAGACGATGACGACGAAGATGACAAAGATGAAGATGACGAAGACAGAATGACAATGACGAAGACGACAATGAAGACAGTGACAAAGGTGAAGTCAAACACGCTGACGAAGACGACAAGGATGACGAGGACGATGAAGACAATAGCGAAGATGATGAAGACAACGAAAACAGCAAAGACGATGTCAAACACGCTGACAACGATGACGACGAAAATGACGAAGGCGATGAAGATGTCGACGATGAGGACGACGATGACGAAGATGACAAAGATGAAGATGACAACGAAGACAAAAATGACAAAGACGACAATGAAGACGGCGACAAAGACAATGTCAAACACGCTGACGAAGATGGTAAAGATGACGAGGATGATGAAGACAATGAAAACAACAAAGACGATGAAGATGACAACAAAGACAAAGACGTTGACGACAAAGACGATGACGGAACCCGCGTCTTGACAACAGCTCATGGCCGATCACCTGGTCAGATGAACCAATTGGATTCTGAGGAGCTGGGGACGTCCTTTCACTGCTCGCAGACACTGTGACGTGTTCAGACTCAGATCCAGATGTAACTGGTGTCATTAAAAACATCTGCATCTGATTCCAGTCCAGTCAGTTTCTTGGTGAAACTAAATGGATCGCAGCCTCGGTTAAAGGTATCAGTAACACCAGTGTTCAGCTAAAATGTCTGACAGTCATGTACATGCCACAGTCAGTGATGCATTGTGGGATATTTCCGTCAGCTCTGACAGTTCACTACATGTACATTGAGTTATTTTGGACGGTCTGTTCTGTTTTTTCCATACATGTGGTGTGAGATGATGGGATGTTGTAGGTTGAAGAGTCCATTCAGTAGATTTACATCATCTAAACCCTGTTTCAGGAAAAGCTGGAACATTTTCCGAAAGGCAGCGTAAAAAACAAAACAAAACTATAAATCTGTGATTTTTACACCACAGACATGTTTGACCCTGTGTTTAATGACCTTTTCTGTCCTAATCACAGACACTGATGCAGCCCCAGACCATCACTGATCACATTTACATGACCAGAAAACCACAATCACTGTTATTAATCAGACAATTGTATAATTTAACCCATAAAGACCTAAACATCCACAGACTCCAAAAGCATCTACTGATCTAAACTGTTTAATACCTGTTGATCCACTAATCCTATCAATACATGTGAATAATTAGTGTAAAATATAGTTCTTCATCTTTTCATGGTCATCAGATATGACCCATTTGGACGTTCAGAGGCTCTGTAGTTACCATGGAAACACCGTCCTCTTCTACAACATTGATAAAACCCAGTAAAACCCATGGAGTTGGATCAACAACAGTGGATGGACACACTGGGGTTATGTTCAGTTAGTCATATATTTTTCTGAAAAAGTCACTTTTTCTTCAGTTTTATCTGTTTTGATAAAATAACCATCGACTTTACTCTGAGCTTTTATGAACATCCACATGATCAGTGAAATAAATGCAGGAAAATACCTGATTTTCACTGGAAAAACACAAAATATAGAAGATACTATTAGTTAATGAATGACAGATTGGACTGAAAAAGTCACTTTTTCTTCAGTTTTCTGTTTTGATATAATAACCTTTGAATTAACTATGAGTTGTAACGAACATTTAAACTGAATATAGGACATTAACAATAGGAAAATACATGACTTTCAGTGAAAAATGCAAAATATAGAAGATAACATTGTAATAAATGGTGATAAATGACTTAAGAAAGGTTAAATATAGAGAAAAATTAATTTGGGAACTGACACAAACACAGCACTGGGTCTTCATGCATGATATAATAACATAATAATATATTTTTATGCAAAATTGAATTTTTTATTATACTTAATAATATAATCATTTATTTTATTTCAATTTATTTTCCATTCTGTCCATTTTGTCAAGATAATTTCCTTAATTTAAAACTTGATATTTTATTTCACTGTACTCATAGCACTTGTTGTAATAGATTACTTACTGTTTTAATATAATGTAAGATAGAAGCTCTGTTTTTGATATTATTTTGTATCTTATCTGTAAGAAGCTGTAATAGTAAAACAAACAAGTGGTGCCAGGCACAACAAATCCCGGCCCTCGCATGTTTTTCGCACATTATAAATAAATGGGAAAATTTTTTTCAAAAATCATAAAAATTTTTAACTTTGACCTACCTTCCCCAAAATGTAATGACATCTATTCTGGGTCACTGGTAATCTATAAACCCAGTTTGGTATGAATTCAACCAATAGTTTTGCTGCTGAAGTGTAAACAAACAAACAAACTGAAACAAAACAACACCCTTTGCCTCCCCTTTGGGGGCGGAGTAAAAATTTTGTGGGAGGGAAAACAAAGGAGTCACTGATTTGAGTTTTTATTGCGTTGTAGAAAATGTCCCAGCTTCTATAGATGGATGTTGGTCATAACTGTGACTCTATTTTCAGGTCCATATATATGTGAAGAATGTTCTGGTTCTGTGTGTCGCTGCACTTCCGTGCCGTCTTCATCTAAAGCCTCGTCAGTGTTTACATCTGTCGCCGTGGCCGACCACAGTTTCACAATGAACCAAAATATGTGAAGCTTCTCATAATAACATTAAAGTTTGTGTTTGGGACATGGCCCAGCGGTTTTCTAGTCTTACTACTGTATTTTCTGCTCTTAACGACTCCAACACATTAATCACTCATCTCTAAACGCAGAGAAACCTGCTGCGAAAAGCGGAGATGAAAAGGAGATTGTTTTAGATGTGAGAAATACAAATTATGGTCATTATGGAATTCATTCTACAAATAACAATAATGACTGAGGAAGTGCAATAGGACAGATTAGAGTGAACTGATTTATTACTGAGGTTTGTTGAATTACTGAGTCAAAAAGTCTAAATATACTTTGGATTTTTTCTTCTTCTGTGACAGAAACCTGCTTCTCTGTGGGTTTTGGATCAAACAGGACATAATTTTAGACTTTATTGACCTCTTTCACCTTCGTCTGATGTTTTATAAACTGAATAACTAATTGCTTAACCCTATTATAAATAAAATATATGGACAAAAGTATGTGGACACATTAAATTCAGGTGTTTCTTTTCTAACAGGGATCTGGGATCCAAAACAATAATGACTAATGTCAGAATATAGTTTTATATTATGGGATAAATATCATTGTATATCATTGAAATATTGCTGTTTTTTTTCTTTTTATCTTAAATCCTCATGAACAGGACATCTTACAGCTGTAGACATGATGTGTCCCAGTATTTATGTCCATACAGTTTATAAACATCAGTATTTCATATATGTTTTATATTGGGATAAATATCACTGCATTACATTGGGTGATTTTGATTTGATTGATTTTGTTTTGTTTTTTTTTTTAAATTCATGATTATGATTGTAAATCTTCTTCCTCTACATTTCTAAAATATTTTTCCTGTTCTGACTGTAAATAATAATTTCCTTCCATTACTAACCATCTACTTTCTTCACATCTCACTGAGGAAGGAAAATCTACCATTAAACTTTAAGGAAATATTGATGTTTATAAACTATATGGACATAAATATTGGGACACATCATGTCTACAACTGTAAGATGTCCTGTTCATGAGGATTAGAGATAAAAACATCAATATTTCTTTAACCCTATAACGTCAAATGTATCATATTTGATACATGACTTTTTAAGCCCTCTACATGATCAGTGTGACTTTTTCTTTCTTGAAAAACCCGAAGTATACAATTAGATACATGCAATACACAGATAATCCACTGGGGTGGGTGGGGGTGGGGGGGTTCGTTCACCAGAGGCCTTTCCAGTGACACTACAAGACTGACATTAACCCTTTCATGCATGAATTACAAGAACCTTAATCAAGTTTTGTTTTTGTTTTTTTTAGTGATTTTATTCCTTATTAAAAACAACAACAACAACAACAATGTGATACATTTTTTTATTAAGCTATTTTTCATGGAGTTGCAAAAATGTCCACTCAGCTGGACACCATGCGTTTAATTTTTGAAGCAAAGAAACATGTATTTACTGATATACTGTGTGAAAACCATGAAATAAAAACATTTTAATGCTGCTAATCGGATGTTTTCTCACATTTTAACATACTCTAATAGTAGTCATTATTCACTTCATGGAGATAATATGCAAAAAAAATAAAATAAAATAAAATTGTTAATTACAGTCTAATAACAATAACAAGGAATTGATTTACACTCAAACATGTTAGATCAGGTTTATCAAGAACAGCAAAGTTATAGTAATGTTATTAATTGTAGTGTATGGGATGATGCATAAGCGACCAATATGTTGGCTGATGTGAAACTAAAACAACAAAATCCATGAATATACAAGAGAACAGCTGTAGAATGACTGTCCACTGTAGTGACCACTGTGCATGAAAGGGTTAATGAGGAAGGAGGAAGAACTCTGATGATTTTGAAAAGGAATTCCCAATTTGTTAGACATGTTTATGTTATATTATGTTTTTGTTTGTTCAAAAATAATAATTTTGGATGCAATATGATACAAAATTGAAACTCATACATGGAAATTGACATTTGCGTTTTTGACTGTTCAGCAGTACCAATAAAGGCTCCAGTTTCAAAGAACTGGAATTTTCCAACAATGATTTAATAGTTCAGGCTTTACAGGGTTAAAGTTAAATGGCAGATTTTTCTTCCTCAGTAAGATGTGAAGAAAGTAGATGGTTAGCGGTGGAAGAAAATTATTATTTACAGTCAGAGCAGGAAAAATATTTAGAAATTTAGAGGAAGAACATTTAAAATCAGAGTCATGGTTGAGAGAAATTTAGTCCAAACCACCTCTGCAGCATTTTAGAAACAAAGATAACAATTTAACCCAAATGAACCAATGCAATGATATTTATCCCATAATATAAAACACTATTCTGACATTAGTCATTATTATTTTGTATCCCAGACCCCTGTTAGAAAAGAAACACCTGGATTCAACGTGTCCACATACTTTTGTCCATATAGTTTATTTCTGCGTTGGCACATCGTTGTTGAAACTGGGACTGACTGTGTTTTGTTTTTCACAGATGAATCTGATTTTGTGGTTTATCTGTGAGAAAAAGGATGACGGAGCCGGTCTTCAGTCTGTATCGTCTGCAGGGATGTTATTTATGGGATGTCCACATTTCAGACCCAGGACTTTCCAGGTTTTTTTAGCAGTTACACAAACTGTTTACAACAAAAACCACCACAATATTCAGAAGAAATGGATTCACTGATGTTAAAATACCCACCTGTCGACATGTTGTTGTGGAAGCCTCATTTGTAACCGATAATCGTCCACATGAACAGAAAATAAGTACATTATCCTGAGGAAACATGTTAATTTTGGTACTTGATTAGAAAATAAAGTCACATAAATTACACCTGTCCATTAGATCTGGTTTGTTTGGAAGAAAAAAACTACATCGAAAATGAAGACAGCATCCATTTTATGTCTAAAAACATCATATTTGTAACTTTATCAGATGTAAGAATCAAACTAACAAGACAGAACAAGTTGATTTATCACATTTAGAGATGCTCGTAAATAGATTTTGTGATTGTGTTCACAGTTATAGCGTTTATTTGCTTCTGTATCGAGGATTTTAATGCAAAGTTAAACATCACACAGTGGTTTAAAAGGGTTAACCTTTGAAAATAATCACAGATAATTTTGTTATACATTATTTTTAGTGTGTATTTAGTGTAATCTTATAATTTTTAATAGTTTGAACAGTTTGAAAATGTAAAAAAAATAGGGTGGCGCCAACATAAAAACCTTAAAAAGTCAAAATTCTCAATAAAAACCCGTTTAATTTAGTGGAATCTTTAATTAATCTATTTATTAGTAAATAAAATAATTGCATGCGTCTGTTTTAACTATAAAATATTCAAGATGCACCAACATATCAGTCAGTTTGGTTATAATTCGCCCATATTTTGTGAGATGTGAGATTGTGTATTGTGATTTTAGCCACAAAAATACTGTCATATGACCTTTTCATTCATCAGCCTACAGTTTTAATTACAGATATGACAAGGATATTTATCAGTATCCTCATATGTGAGAGTATCAGATATTAAAGTGTTGTGTTTATTAAAGGTTTTGTCATAAATGTGTCTGAATCTGTGTTTGTTCACAATGTCATGATGGAATGAAAGACTAAAATAAAATGGGAAGAATAAAAACAAAATATAGACAGAAAGTAACAGTATTGGCGTCATCTATCGGCCAAAATGTCATTTTAATATTGGTATCAGTATCAGTTCATTCCTATATAAAACATATTAAAAACAATATATAGATTTGATCAAACCTGCTTTTATAACAATACATTAGTCTGGATTTGTTGGACTTTTTGTTTTCATCTAAAATCAGAGTAAAAATAACATTTAACCAGATTTTACATCCTGTGTCCTTTAGTTTAGTTCTTAATTTAGTTGTAATTTAGTTAAAAATGCAACTGAAAACATTAAATTAAATATTGGATCTGGAAAAGACTCCGTCGTTAAAGTTTTGGTGTTTAAAATTAACATAGATTTAAGGGAATCGAATCAGAGAAATATTACGTTTTCATGAGTTTCATTCATTAATCACCTGCAAATATGCGTCATGTTTTTGTTACTTTAGAATAATCTGTTTGGATTTACAGTCGGATCTCGTTGAAACCATCGCATTTCTATTTTAACTCATAACGTCCTGTTGTTTTTGTCTGTTTTACGTCCAGTCTGGACCAGAGTTGATGTTTGATCATGTAAAAAAAACCACAGAAACAAACAGTGATTTGGAGATTTTTCAGTTTTTTTTTTTTTCAGCCTTCCAATTAGAGATCCTCCTGAGGCCCATGAAAGTGAAAATTTTAGCTTTTTTTTTTACATTAAACAATTGTCTTGATTGGAAACTGCATAATGCAACCATTTTTTCAGATACGTTTTAAAAATTATATTTATTTATTTTTTTAATGGAATGTCCTTTGCAATTGACAACATTTTTTAAGTAAAACTGTCAAACTTTTGTCCCCTACAGAAGACAAACATGCACCACTGGGTCTCAGGAGGATATCATGACTTGCTTAAATATAAACGCCGCTTTCAACTGGTGTGTTATCTGTACGCATTATAAGCTGTCTGTGTGTATGTTCACACCGTTTTTAGCTTCCTGTCCAACCTGAATCAATGTGTCAAATACCTATGCTTAGGGTTAATGTTAGTGTTGGTGTTAGGTGAACTGGAGATCTTGGCGTAAATTGAAACGCGATCAAATAGCGTTGAATACAAGGTTATTATCGTTAACGAAAACTAACGAAATGACAAAAACTAGAATTGTAAGAACATTTTCGTTAACTGAAATAAATAAAAACTATAATTAAAAGAAAAAATTATAAACTGAAACTGTATTGTGTGTTTACAAAACTAACTTAAACGTATAAAAATTATGGATAAAATTCCCTTCGTTTTCATCTTTGTCAACGTTGGATTGATATGAAATCGATTTATTTCCCTCAAGCAATTTTAGCTGCTGGCACCGTATGATATTTAATGGTCCATCTCTTCTTGTCACTTGTGGTTTCCAGTCATCTTCTGGTCCCCACTCTACCTGGAAACATGGAGACTAAAGTTGGGAGAAAGCAGCAGAGTCCTGTCTGGGATTTATTTGAATATGACGGCGAAGAAGAGAAAAGATATAAAGAAACTAAAACTAAACTAAAACTAAGCCTTTAGAAAATAACAAAAACTAATAAAAACTAGCAAACCTGCTCTAAAAACTATTAAAACTGAATTAGAGAAAAAAAGTCAAAACTAAATAAAACTAAACTATAATGAAAAATCCAAAACTATTAGAACCTTGTTTGAATAAAATGCGAAAGGGGGAAAATTTGTTCATATAGCATATTAAATGAAACAAGAACTGGTGTGATATACAGCACCAGTTCATGAGGTCAGTCTGCAGCCTCCACAGATCAGGACGATGAGAACCCAATCTGCACATTCACCACTAGGTGGCACCAACTATTACACATTGAGCCTTTAATAAAGATTTTCTCTGTTTAACGCTGAGACGTTTAAGACTTTACATAAACAAGAACAAGAAGGAAATCTGCTTTGGTTTAATACATAGTCTACAGGAGTGTTTTTCAACCTTGGCGTCGGGACCTCACATGGAGTCGCCTGGAATTCAAATGGGGTCACCTGAAATTTCTAATAATTGATAAAAATAAAAATAAAAACTTACAAAAAAAAAATATATGGTGAGTTGACAGAGACAATCCATAGCAGACAAACTGTGAGTGTGAAACTGCAGCACTGTGGTTCTGTTTATGTGTCAAATGTTCACTGTGGTCAGTTTCAGATGCTGCAGCTCTTTCATAATTCATAGTTTGAGTTCTTGTTTGTTCAGTATTAATTGTCAGCCTTGTAAATCCAAGCTGGACTGACTGTACATATCCTGACCAAGGAAAATCAAATTCTCCCTTTGTGCAGTAATCTACACCTGGCTTTTCTGCCTCCATCCACAATAATATACACTACCAGTCAAAAGTTTGGACTCACCTTCTCATTTAAATGGCAAGAGATGGACCACAGATGGCCAATAAGTGTTCAGCGTCACTGGGAACTCCTTCAAGACTTTTGGAAAACATTTCAGGTGACGACCTCATGAAGCTCATCAAGAGAATGCAAAGAATGTGCAAAGCAGTAAAAAAAGCAAAATGAGTTTATTTTGAAGAATCTAAAATATAAAGCATGCTTTGAGTTATGTCACACTTTTTTTAACTACATAATTCCATGTGTGTTCATTTATAGTTTTGATGCCTTCAATGAGAATCTGCAATGGAAATAGTCATGAAAATAAAGAAAAACCAGGGGAGTCCAAACTTTTGACCGGTAGTGTACATTATATAGACTAAATGTGGTCTAAAATTTACGTTTATTTGCAACATAGTATAGCAAACTATTACATGATCAAAAACAAGTTAATTTTAGCAAAAAAAAAAAAAAAAAAGTCTCTGTTTTGAATGTCTGGGGTCGCCAGTAATGTGTGATGTTAAAATGGGGTTAGGAGACAGAAAAGGTTGGGAACCAGTGGTGTACAGTATTTGATCATTGAACCACATTCAGTTTCTGTTCTCATGGACCTCTGACTCCTCCACCCTGAGGTCAAGGTCAAGTTTATTTATATAGCACATTTACAACAACGCAAAGTGCCCAAAGTGCTGTACAAAGATGTAGGTAAATACAAGACATGATCAAACTAGTACAAACATATAGATGTAGAAGATAAGATATACTAAAACTGACAAACAGGTACCCAATAAAAGATTAAATACAGTCGAATCTAGAACAGCTTGAAGCTTTACCTACACGGTTGAGGACAGGAGGGATAATCATGTATTTTTACCTCCACACAGACCAAAAATAGGCGACCACCTGCTTATTCTGGTCACCAAACAGCTCCAGATAACCTCCGACGGGTGTCATCAAATAAAACCTTTACAGGAGCAGCGAGGCCGAGCGTCAAGGCCTGTTGTTTAATTATAGAGACCTAATGAGCACAATGCCTTATGGGTATTTTTTCTCCCAGTTTTTTTGGGGAAAAAAAAGGGACTTTTCCTCCACATCTTCCACCTCCACATTTCTCAGAGACCTCCACTTTTGATTCCTGGTCATTAAGTCTGAGCCATGGCTTTAAAAGGAGCTGGAAGCCACAGGATTTAAGTTAGCATTCAAATTACTACGCTTTACATCCATCCCCTCTGGACCCAAAATGTACACATATGTTCAGACAGAAAAACATGCTCTGTGCATGGAAGAAACCAGCTGCGCCGCTTTACTCTCCATGCCCACCCAGGCCTCAGAGTCCTGCTGCAGATCTGCACTTTTTACATCCGCCCTGACCCGGTCGCTTCCATCAGGTTCCATCAGGTTCCATCAGGTTCCATCAGGCCAAATTAACCCCTGTCCAGTTTAAACCCGGGTACAGTTTGGCCCAGACCAGAGTAAACCCTGAAGATAAACTGTCCCAGGCCAGACTATACCCCTCTTGTGTAAGGAGGATTTGATTGTACAGGGTGTTCATGAAGTCTCTACAATTTAACATATTTATTACAAAAGTAAATAAAATCTTATTACATCATGAAAAGTAGATACTGAAGGGTTTTTTTGCCTCATTTAATGCACCTCTATATGGGACCATTAGCTGCATGAACCCCATCCAGACGGTCCTGGACTTGTTTCCATGTTGGCTGGATCATAACCTCATCTGTGGTGTCGGTGGCGTCAGTTCTTCTGCTTCAGGTCTGTGATGTTCCGTATCTTTGTTTCATCCACGATATAAGGCAGGCTGACGGAAGCATGGCTGCCAGTCGTCACCAAACAACCCCTTCGACAAAATACGAACACAGCTGACTGCTGCAGTTTGACGTACTTATGTATTTTTAATGAAAACAGCTAGTTGATGGGACCAATATTTTGGGAGACATTAGTAATTTTGAACACAATAACCTTACAGTCACGTTGCTGTGGCCAGAACACTTTGGTGGTGACTGCTGGACAGACGCGGTACAGCATGCACGAATACACAACAGCATTAAAACTACCACTTCTAGAACTGGTGGACCCCTGGGGGTCAAAGTGCAGGTGGGGGTGTAGTCTGACCTGAGGGGTAGGAATTGGCCTGACCCATAATAAACCCAGGTTCTAATCTGGTCTAGGCTGCTTTAACCCAGGTTTAGTCTGGTTTGGGGGGTAAACTATGGCCTGTTTAGCGCTGGTGGACCTCCTCCTCTTCCTCCTCCTCCTCCTCCTCCTCCTCTGGGGCCTTCAGAGCTGCCGGCTGAGCTTCTGCGCCTGCCGTTCCTTGGCGTTGAAGGCGTACTTGGTGTCCTGTAGCTGTTCTATGATCTCCTTGGCCTCCTTCATGTCGGTGGCCAGCTGGTTGTACTTCTCCACCAGCTCCTGGTTCTCCCTGCGGAGCTCCACCACCAGCTGGCTCAGCTCCTCGCTCTGCCGCCCGCAGTGGAGCTTCAGCTGCTCCATCTCCGACAGCGTCTCCTCCATGCGCTTCACCAGGCTCTCCAGCTTGTCCTTAGACATGTCTCCGCTCTGTGGTCTCCGGTTCTCCTCTTCGGGGTCGTCTTCCGTTCTGCTGCCGACTCCGGTTGCGTGCTGCTCGTCTACAGCGATTACTGAGTCTAATCCTCCATTCCTCGCAGACGTCCCTCCCTGCTCCATAATCCCCTTAGTCGATCTATCCTGGGAAACGTCCAACGCACACAGTGGGTGTGACAGTCGAGGCTTCGTCTCCTGCATTAACGCCACTATGAATGTGATTGACAGATTACCCCAGTTCACTCATCAGTAAACAGGCTCAAAGGCTGTGAGCGTCAGGATGGACTTCAGCCATAGAAGGCCCAGTAGGACTGTTGTGGAAGTTCCCAAATGAAGTTTTCTGTCTAATCCAACAGAGTGGAAGTGCTGCTGGGTCTTCTTCCTGGGGATTATCCACAGGTGCTCTTTGGAAACTTGTGGTGTGTCTGGCTATTTAGAGTCAAAAAAAAAAAAAAAAACTGCATTAGCATGTTAGAAGTTTTCTGTCTATTCAACCATTCCGAAGTGATTGATTATGGGGTTAGGTTAGTGTCAAAATATTCATGTGCAAAAGCCATTTTAGTCATTTTATATGATATATATATATTTTTTTAATGTTAGCAGAACCAATAGGGTCTTTTAGTCTTTTAGTCTGCATTGGTATTTATTGATTATTTATTGTTGATTATTTAAATGCATTTATTCGCAGTTGCTCTTTGGATGTGGACTGATGTCTGTGAAAAGCTGCAAATGAATTGTCTGTTTGGGATAAATAAAGTTTTCTGAATCTGATAGAAATGTGTGCATATTAGTCTATAGTAGTGCAAAAAACAAATATTTGTAAACTCTTAAATGAGTTCAGTTGTACATAAAATGTTTTGTGGGTATTTTACCAGAATATAAATAAACAAGTTGTTCCAGGCACAACAAACCCTGATCCTCGCATGTATTGTAGTTTATTTTGGCATCGATCCAGCTGATGTCATCAAATGATAGAGCACTTTTATTGTCATTCAGCAAAATTACATCTGAGATGCACTGCAGAATAAAATTTGGGGCAGGGTCAACACTAAAAAAACCCAAACACCTGGGATAAGATAAGTTATAAAATACTATGTCTCTGCGTGTGCTGATGTCAGCATATCAATTGTCTGCATATATGGGCCAAGTTTGAAGTTCCGTACTTTGCGGGCTATAAGTTGCACCTGACTATAAGCCACATGTGTCCACGTTGTAACATGAGATATTTACACAGAAAGATTATTGAAATATTTATTTCCATACCTCATCTGCTTTTTTCCAAACAGTGCCTGTAACACGGTAGTAAAGCGACTGGTTCAAAAACCCAGAAAAGTCACTGATCTGTATCTTCATCTTCCTTCTGCTCATTAAACCACTGCAGTGGTCTTCTTCAGTGCTGGAGTTGAACATCCTCAGAAAGTCTCCGTCACACACCTTCTACGTCTCTCCTCCGTTGTCTCTCTCAGTGTCACCTCTGTGCTGCAGCTCTATTTCCTTCTTAGACAGACACATCGATTGCTTTAACTTAAAAGCTGCATCATATGCATTTCTTCGTGTGTTTTCCATGATAAAGGTTTGTACATGACACTCAAAATGATTAAGTTAAGCTTAAAACTTCTCCTCTTCATCACCTCTTAAACCTGTCTGTCTCACTTTTGCACTTCCTGCTAGAGCGCCCCCTGGAGGCCTTTAGCCCGTATAAATCTACACTCGAGCCGCATCGTTGTATAAGCCCCAGGGTTCAAAGCATGAGGAAAAAGTAGCGGCTAATAGTCCGGAAAGTACGGCACTTTTATCATCATCATTATCTTCATCTATTCTGGTTCACTGCCAGTCTATAAACCCAGTATGGTATGAATTCAACCAATAGTTTTGCTGTTCCAGACATTTGAAATTTCTCCCATTATAAGAAATGGGAAAAAAAATATTTAAAAAATTCATAAAAAATTGAAACTTTGACCTACTTTTCCCAAAATGTATTGACATCTATTCTAGGTCACTGGTAATCTATAAACCCAATTTGGTATGAATTCAACCAATAGTTTTGCTGCTGAAGTGTTAAACAAACAAACAAACTGAACCAAAAACAAAACCCCTTGCCTCTCCTCGGGGCGGTGGGGTAATAAGTTTTGACAACAAGAATTTCAAACAGAAAATGCAACCTTACAATTGCGCTTTCTATACCACAAATACGAATTCCCCAAAGTGACTCTACTGTCAAAAATACGTCACCACTTAACAGGTATTATTTATGGAGCAGAGGGTACATGGGTTCCACAGACGGACCATGAGTTCAGGTTCCGTCTACGCGGTCAGAACAAAGTACAAATGGTTTGATTTGACCTGATTTCATTCCATCTTGCGCAGTGATCCAGCCTGATCCTGCTTTGATCTTGAACCTGAACACAGGATGATGTCATCAGATTAAAGGTATATTATTGAGGTTTTGCACAAACGTCACACGATCACGTGGTTTTCTGTTTACGACGCCATATTGGTAGGCAAGCTTTCCTTGGATCGTACAATGTGTTAAACGATGGACCCGCTAAACTCCTGTGTGCAGTTTATTACTTAGCTTTCACCAATTATAAGTTCGGCAGAAAGACTGCTCACAACTCAGAGGTAAAAACAGGAGGACCAGCTCCAGCCGGCTCACATCAGCCGTACACCTCCAGGCTCTGCCCCGGAACTGGTGAACGAGCCCATATGTTGGCTCTAAAACGGTCCATTAACTGTCTGTGTCCAAAAGCCCATCCCATCTCCTCTTTCACAGCCGCAAAATTTGACTTGAGCGCATGGGGAAGGCTGTCCCATAGTAGAAAAGCAGACTGGCACAGACGGGTGGGCAGTATTGTCACCAGCTCCCCGCTGTCGCCCGCCGTAGCTCCCACTGCCACTTCCAGCTGAGGAAACTCAAAGGGGGCAGGCAGATCCACAATCACTCTGTCTCTATAGGTGATAGTCCAGGGGAAGCCAGAGGTTCTGTTCTGCCCACCGCTGTTTATAGTTATTACTGCGGTTAGCCTAGCTTCTCAGTATAGTTAGCCTGTGTGCCTTTTGCGCTTAGCGGCGTGGAAAAAAAGAATTGTCATCATGTGGCGGCTGTGGCTCAGTTGGTAGAGCGGGTCGTCCAGTGACCAAAGGGTCGGTGGTTTGAATCCTGGCTCCAACTATCCACGTGTCGAAGTGTCCTTGGGCAAGACACTGAACCCTAACTTGCTCCCAGTAGGGCCAGGCAGCGCCTTGCATGGCAGCAGCCGCCTACTGGTGTATGAGTGTGTGTGTGAATGGGTGAATGTGAGGAAGTGTAAAGCACTTTGGGCACCATAAAGGTGTAGAAAATGCGCTGTGTAAGTTCAGACCATTTACCATGTGATGATTTACGGTGATGCAGACCCCTTTAAACCTACCAGGAGGGCTTCCCCTGGACTATCACCTATAGAGACAGAGTGATTGTGGATCTGCCTGCCCCCTTTGAGTTTCCTCAGCTGGAAGTGGCAGTGGGAGCTACGGCGGGCGACAGCGGGGAGCTGGTGACAATACTGCCCACCCGTCTGTGCCAGTCTGCTTTTCTACTATGGGACAGCCTTCCCCATGCGCTCAAGTCAAATTCTGCGGCCGTGAAAGAGAAGATGGGATGGGCTTTTGGACACAGACAGTTAATGGACCGTTTTAGAGCCAACATATGGGCTCGTTCACCAGTTCCGGGGCAGAGCCTGGAGGTGTACGGCTGATGTGAGCCGGCTGGAGCTGGTCCTCCTGTTTTTACCTCTGAGTTGTGCGCGCATCACTGTTGTTAGTAAACACTGAAACTCATCTATGGTGCCTTTATCACAAGCAGACATACTCGCAAATAACAAAACACGCAAACACCAGTCCAAAGAAAAGCAACAGTTGTGACTTTCTGGATCCAGATAGCGTGCCTACCAATATGACGGTGTAAACAACAGTCACATGACCAGTGATGTCAGCTACAAGTCCTGACTACACGTACTTGCAGCCACTGATTCTTGGCTGAAGCGCAATAAATGTGAATGACTTGTATTCAGTTCAGATGGAAGAAATATTTTTAGCAGTAAAGGTGTTTTTTAGTTTTGTGTTGTTGAAAACATTTTTTTCAGTTTCCATGACCCATAAGTCTGCTGGTGACATCATTTCTCCATCATTGTGCTGAACGCGGTGTAACCTGATCTGAACAGGTGTCTGGACATGATGCTGGAGGAGTTTTACAGATTTAACTCTGTAGTTAAATTCCAGCAGAGAAACTGGACTCACAGGCCAGAACGAGGCCTGCCCAGGTCCACTGGGTCCCAGTATGTCCCAGTATGAGGCTAAACATTCCGGGTGAACAGTCCTACTGTGCCACTGCCCCGGCCAAACGGTCTCCATGGTGATGGCAACTGCGTCCAGGGCTGCGGGCGGCGGTCCAGCAGACCCTTTCGGCCAGTTGGCATTGAGGCCTGCGAGCAATGGATGCCAACGAACCAGCGCGCCGAGGAATTCCACCAATGTTCCCACCACCCGCAGAGAAGAAGTGTGTGACGTTCCAGAGAAGGTTTGATAAAGTGGAAATGAGTCGAACAAACAGAATTCAACCATGATGACGAAGACGGGCCTAGATCCTCTGCACTCAGAAAGAGATTAGAGCATTTATCAGATGTTAAAACTCACACACTGTATCGAATACATTTGATGAAATTTTCAGGAAATGTAAATAAAAATGACATAAAAGTAAGAAATGATGGTTACATATCTATGGCCATCATTTCTTTTAATAATATAAAGAGTAAAAAAAGAAATGAGTAATAATAAGCAATAATCGCAGTTGTAATAGAAACTCTAAATGCAAAGATAAATAAATAAATAGATGGGAAAAAGTGAGATTCTGCAGATGCAGATCAATCTGCCGATAGAAGTGGGCGGGACTTTCACTGGAGGAGAACTCAACTAATTCAATGACTTCTATCAGTGATCAATAGGAACTACAGGGGTTGGACAAAATAATGGAAACACCTTCAGCTCAAGATGATAATGCCCCAATCCATACAGCTAGAATTGTTAAAGAATGGCATGAGGAACATTCTAATGAAGTTGAGCATCTCGTATGGCCGGCACAGTCCCCAGACCTCAACATTATTGAGCATTTATGGTCAGTTTTAGAGATTCAAGTAAGACGGCGATTTCCACCGCCATCGTCTCTAAAAGAGTTGGAGGGTATTCTAACTGAAGAATGGCTTAAAATTCTTTTGGAAACAATTCACAAGTTGTATGAATCAATACCTCGGAGAATTGAGGCTGTAATTGCCGCAAAAGGTGGACCTACACCATATTAAATTATATTTTGTTGATTTTTTAAGGTGTTTCCATTATTTTTTCCAACCCCTGTATATTGATATCTGTAACCATTTATACCATCAACATACGGACTATTAGAAGAAAAGCCAAATTTTTAATGTTTCAAAAAATTTGTCAAAAAATTAAGATTAAAATTTCTCAAAACTGTGAACAAACTTTGTAGACATTGTCCCAAAGAAGAAACATAAAACATTTGAAATGAGTACGAACAGTAGTTTTGGGAGGAAGATTGTTGAAATCTAGACATTGGTGAGTTTGACCCTTTAAGGTCACTCAAGGTCAAAGGTCATGGACCCAAATGAAAGTCCATATATGACTTCCTATCAGTGATCAATAGTATCTATATTGATATCTTTAACCATTTACATGTTATAAACCATCAAAATATGGACCATTAGAAGGAAAGGCACATTTTTTATATTTAAAAAAAAATTGTCAAAATTTAAAAACAACAAAATTTCTCAAAACTGTCAACATATTTTCTGGAACACTGTCTCAAGGAAGTTACATATAAAATTTGAAATGAATCTGACCAGTAGTTTCATTGGAGAAATTTGAAGAAATTATTAACGAAGATGACGATAAAAAGACAGTTGAAGATGAAATAGTTGAAGTACAAACAGCCCATAGAGACGTTCAGTTTTATCATTTATTTAAAAAAAGAACAAAATTTCAATTGAGTAACCTTGCATAACACACATATGCTTGTGAAGGACAGAAGAAAAAGCCAGTCACCCGACATGTTCCCTAAAAACAAAATGCAAAACTCCCAGAACAAATATTCGATTGTTCCCTCTTTTTTCATTTTTCTTCTCTGCAAACACGAAAAAAACTCGAGTGCAACGACAAAAGAGCCAATCAGTGCAGCTGGTCTTCTTCAATGTTAGGCTCCAGAGGTTTGGGTTCCTACTTGTTCTGCTCACTCGTATGTTTTGGTTCATCGTTTAATTAAAGGAGTTTAATAGCTACAGATCCACGATTCCTTAATACCAGATCTCTAAAGCCTTAATTTATCAGGAATGATTATTTCCCACCGCACTTTGCAGAAGCGTCGTCGGCCATTTTTCTGACTTGTGCAGGAGCCCTGATACCAATCCGCATGTTTGAAAAAGTACAAAGTTTCTCCTCTGCATATCGTAAAAGCACAACAGAATCTGTGTATAGTGGTAATTATCTGACGTAGCATAGTTTAAGACAGCACCAGGCGAGCGTCATGAGGGCAGCTACAGCCTAAAGGTTCAGAGTTGACTGCTTTGTGACTGGATATGATCACAGGTTACAATCCCCGGACAGGTTGAAAAAAAAAAAAAAAGAAAAGATTCAGTCAGGGAAGAATGAAAAGCAAAGAAAACTACGCCTGAAATGCCCTTGAGCAAGGCACTGAACCTCCGAATGCTCCAGCGTACAGCTCAGAGGCTGCCGGTGCACGGTGTGAGAAGAGATGGAAAAGAAGGGCAGAGGACGGGGTGGAGTGATGAGTCGTTGTCACGGTAATGCTATTAATTAACTCTAAGAGACTTGTTTTTTTTTTTGTTTTTTTTTCTCTCCGCGTGTTAAAAATCCTACTCATCATAAAACTTCGAAGTGTCTAAAGTGGAAAAAAATAAAAATAAACCACAAACTTTTTAACCGTGATGAAAAGCACGCTCTGGTGACTGACAGCTCATACACAATCAAACAACACGTTTACCAATCTATAATCAATATCGTCTTAAAAGTGTCTGTTAATGCGATGAAGGCTTTTCGGAGAAGGAGGAGAGTGGTGGGTTGTTGGAAAAAAAAGGGGGGGGGGGGGTTTACTCGTACGTCATGGGTTCGTGAAGGTGCGTTTGTGAGGAGTCTCTGAAGGGAGGCCTGGTGAAACAGCCTCGGTTCGGGTAACAGCTACCGCCAGGGCGTCCCTGAGCAAGGCACCTACTGCTGCTCAGCGGCCGACAGTTAGCGACGGGTCCAACTGGATGCGAATGTGCGCAGATGTGAAGCAGGGCGCAGCTCTGGCAAAGCCTCCCTGGATAAATACAGTTAAAATGCTCCCGCTAACGCCTCCGACGGCAGGGTCCGGTGTCGACCTCCTGCCGCTTGGACAGTGAGGTTCTTTTTTTTTTTTTTAGATTTAAGAACAGCTGTTGTGGGGATCGTCCTCCCTTGGCGCCAGAAAGAAAAGGCAGAACAAAAACAACTTGTGTCCCGTCATCGTGAGTTCATAGGAGGGGATGTGGGGGGCGGGAGGGCAGGAGGCCCCGCCCCGCCCCACCCCACCGCCCATTGTTCCCCCCCGGCCGTCGAAGGGGCCGCCGCTCTCGTGTTGTTTGGCTTTGAGAGCTCCGTGGGTGAGGGTCAGCGGGGCAACGTCCTGCTAAATGTAGAACTGGTGCAGCGCCAGTTTGTCCATGAAGGGCCGTACCAGGTTATCTGTGGCGAAGTAGAAGACCAGGCCGAAGAAGATGGAGATGGGCAGAGCGGGGAGGGCCTTCTTGAAGATGGCGAGCAGGAGCAGGGTCAGACACAGGCCCTGTAGGAGGGAGGAGGAGGAGGGGGGGGGGACACAAAATAAATAAACCACTGAGGACGCAGATTGAATGATTGTATACTAGGGATGTAACCGTATGAAAAGTTCATATCACGGTTATTGTGACCAAAATTATCACGATTATTATTATCATGCTCAAAATGTTCAAAAAGTACTAATACACAACCTGAAATAATTTCACCAAGTTGTACTTTAAAAAACAAAACAAAAAAAAAAACAAATAAAATAATTGGCACAATACACTTTCTGTTGCAGAAACATTCAAATATTAACCCTTAGTGGTCTGAGCCTATTTGGGCCGTTTTTCAGTACTTTTGATTTGGCCTTTATATACTATATAAACAAATGTTTACCATACCCATGTTTGGTATCTTTTTTTTTCAGCACAACTATTTCATTTTTTTTTTTTTTACTTTAACCTACTATATCAACATAAAAGGACAAAAAACACACAAAAAAAATATAAAATTCAATTTGAAAAATGTGTATAATTTATCGCATAAATAACACACAGATGCTTAACGAACCTTTTCAAAGACTTTAAAAGTGAATATTGGTTCCAAATATTAGGTATAAAAAATTTAAACTGTAATAAATTCAAACTACTCAAATATTTGACATAAAAGCAGATCTTTACATAGGCCTTTTCTCTGGAAAAGTGCTGTAATCAAACACGGTTATCATGATAATTAGAATTTAAACGGTAATACTAACCGTTGGCAATTTTACTGCGGTTTATCGTTATAGCGGTAATCGTTACATCCCTATTGTATACAAAACAAAATCAGCTCTGGAGGCAAATGAAAACACTCAAATAAGCATGTGCGGTTGCTCACAATGAGGATGGCCACGAAGCAGGCCAGTGTGGTGTTCCAGTCGCCGCTGGCTGTGGCCGAGGCTTTTCCCACCAACATGCTGTAGAAGATGAAGTCGCCCAGCCCCAACTTGACGCCCCCTGAAAACACAGGAGGACACCGCATTACGGGTGGAGTCAGCGCAGACGCGAGGTTCCGTCCTGCCCCCGCCCCCGCCCACACCCACTGTGACTGTAATTACTGTACAAACAACAGGCCGACCCCGTATTTACCCGAGGGTTAGAGTCGCAGAGAGCGCGGGCCCCCCAAACGCTGCAGACATGAAACCTAGCAATTGACGTGAATAATCGCTTCCTAATCTACTCAGGACTAAAAACAGTCTGTGGCCGAACACACAGTGGCGTTCGCAGAAAAGGGAACACATAAAACATTTGAGGAATGTTTTATGTGTTTGAAGAAAAAAGGAAGTGAAAGATGATGATTACAGCCTGAACGGAGGCAGGCGCGCAAACCGGGAGAGAAATTACAAAGACCAGCGTTATATTAGGACAGATGTTACTGGGAAATGAGCATCATCTAGTACAGGGGGGTCAAAGATAAGGCCCGCGGCCCAAAACTGGCCCCTCCAGAGGGTCCAGTCTGGCCCACGGGATGAATGTGCAAAGTGGAAAAATTACATTGAAAACATTAACAGTTAAGAATGTGGAAGTGGTTTTAGTTCAGGTTCCACACAGACCAATATGATCTAAAATAAGTGTTTGTTTTGTTCAATTTCTTACATTTTCTTCCTTATTTTGTCCATTATCTTACTTGTTTTGTTCATTTTCTGCATCATTTTGTGCTTTTGTTATCCGATTTCTTAAATATTGTCCATTTTTGTAAATTTTCTTCCTTATTTTGTCCATTTTCTTACTTGTTTTGTTCATTTTCTTCAGTATTTTGTACTTTTTTAAATCCGATTTCTTGAATATTGTCCATTTTTGTTCACTTTCCTCCGTATTTTGTTCATTTTCTTAACTATTTGGTTCTTGCTTGTTCAATTTCTTACATATTTTGTCCACTTTTGTTCATTTTCTTCCTTATTTTGTCCATTTTCTTACTTTTGTTAATTTTGTTAGGTAATTTGTACTTTTTTAAATCCGATTTCTTGAATATTGTCCATTTTTGTTCACTTTCCTCCATATTTTGTTCATTTTCTTAATTATTTGGTTCTTGCTTGTTCAATTTCTTACATATTTTGTCCATTTTTGTTCATTTTCTTCCTTATTTTGTCCATTTTCTTACTTGTTTTGTTAATTTTCTTAGGTAATTTGTACTTTTTTAAATCCGATTTCTAAAATATTGTCCATTTTTGCTCAGTCTCTTCCTTATTTTGTTCATTTTCTTCAATATTTTTGTTTGTTTTTAATCAAATTTCTTAAATATTTTTTAAATTTTTGCTAATTTTCTCCTTTATTTTGTTCATTTTTTCAAGCACTTTGTATTTTCTTGTTCAATTCCTTAAATAATAATAACATAATAACCTACAAATAATGACTCAATTTCCTTCTTGGTTTAATGTGAAAATAATTTTACATCATGTCTATAAATAATGACAATGCCAAATTTTTCTCTTTGTTTTAATGCAAAACCCCCCAAAAAACATTGAATTATGAAAATATTTACTTTGACAAACTATCCTTTAACAATAAAATGTAAATAACCTGAACAAATATGAACAACCTGAAATGTCTAAAGAAAATTAAGTGTAATTTTATCAATATTCTGTCTGTTACTAAATGTTTTATGTATTTGTAGCTCCACTGTGCTCTGTAATTATGTTCATAATAAGCTGAGGGATAATATTGTTAAAATTGCACTTATTTTTCTGGATACATTTCAGGTTATTCACGTTTTTCATATAAGTCATGTAATTTAACTTTCACACTAAAGCAAAGACACATATTTGGATTATTATTATTATTTATATGTAATTATATTATTATTTTAGTGGTCTGACCCATATGAGATCACACTGAACTGAATGTGGAACCTGAACTAGAACGACTTCGACAGCCCTGGTTCAGTTTGGGACTTTATACTAATGCATAAAACTCCTGTCCTAAATATAGGGGTTTTTTTGTATTGTATATGTTTTGTCTTCTTATGGTCAACATAGACGGGACTCACTGACATAAATACATCTCGTCTACTTTGGATTGCAGACGCTGCTTTTAGACTCCTGCTTCTACTTTCTTTTCGCTTTATTTTCTGTGGTTCTCTGCTGACAAACACTACATTTTGTGATTTTCCCTCTGACACCAGAACCATCTTAAATGCAAGTTTAGTTTAGTTTATTTATAGGATGTGTATCTCACTACTGCTGGAGTTCTTCTTCTTTTTTGTGTTTTTTTAGTTTAACTCTTTGGTTCTTTGGATTTCCACAGAATCACAAGTCTTCTCTTATTTTTAGACATATTTTTACTAACATCAGCGTTCTTCTATCTTTGTATTATTGTCGCTGCCTGTTTACAAATGATCCAAGAACAGTCACTCTGGAATTTTAGTCTTAACCCTTAATGCCTCCCTCAAAAAAACAAAAAACCTCTGGTCACCCTCGCACAAAAAAAATTCTATAAAATCATCATCAACATCAACATTTTTTCTTGCTTTTTTTTTTTTTTTTTTTTTTAAATAAATCTCTTAAACAACTTCCCCCCCTGCTCAAAAATACCAAACATTCAACAGTTTTCAGGATTTCAACCCTTTAAATGTCAGTTTAATCATTTGAATTCTGAGTGAAATATATATATATATATAAAAAAAAAATTTATATATTCCATAAAATAAATAGTAGGTGGATGAAATATTGGTGGTTATTTGAGCCTTGAATAGATCAAAGATTAGCAACAAAACTGATGTGATTGCATTAGTGTTTTTTCTGTAATGTCAGAAACTCCCTCTGGTCATCCTTGTGGACAAAAATATACTGTACATGCACACAAACAAAAACCACTATAAAATCAATATACGTCAACTTTTTTTTTTTTTGTTAATAAATCTGTTCAACAACTCCCCCCCCGGTCAAAACTACCAAACATTCAACAGTTTTCGGGATTTTAACCCTTTAATGTTTAGTTTTTAGATTGACAACAGATAAAATAATGTGCAATGTCACTGTCAAATAAACTGAAATACAAATAAATAAATAAATACTGATTTACCAAAAAATATATATGTCCTTTGAGTGTCAGATTTAAGGATTAATTATCAGTGTTAAGGGGAATTAAGGCCTTAATTTCAGACTTTGTAGGGCACCCCTGTGTTGGTTCAGCTCCTCGGGTCAGTACTCACGCTCCTCGTCGTCGTCGTCCACAGGAGGTCGGCTCGAGGGCATCTGCTGGATCTCCCTCCTGGTTTCGTCGGTGGACTGTAGTGGACCCAGCTGGTGTTCCTGGTGGCTGACCCAGGACGGCGTGAAGCCCCCGTCGTCCTGCGATGGACTGGAGGGGGCCGGGGATGCCACGGCTGCAGGAAACACAGAACCACTCAGACCAGACAAGACCAGACTGGACCAGACCAGACTGGACTATATCAGATCAGACCGGGCCAGGTAGAATGGACCAGACCAGACCAGTCAGATTAAACCAGACCAAATCAAACCAGGCAGACTGGACCGGACTGGACCAAACCAGACCAGACTGAACCAGATCAGACAAGACAGGGCTGGATCAGACCTAATCAGACCAGACTGAACCAGATCAGATCGGGCCAGGTAGAATGGACCAGACCAGACCGGACCAGTCAGATTAGACCGGACCAGACCAAACCAGGCCGGACCAGATCAGACTGGACCAGACTAGACTGGGCCGGACCAGGCAGACCTAACCGGACCGGGCCACATCCAGTCTCACTCTGAACCTAACCCCCCCTCACCTGGCTGAGCCTCCTGTTGTGGTGAAGCGACGTCTGTGGAGTTCCTCTGGGGTCTGTCGCTGTCGGCCATGTTGACGAGCCAAACCATCGTAGCTGGACGGAAATAACAGAGGAGTTATTATACGACAACAGAGGAAACTGCGACTGTAAATGTTCACACACAACTTCAGGACAAAATTTAAATGTTTCTGATATTTAATTCACTGATCATGTAGATGTTCAAAAAACTCAGATTAAAGTGGAGGGTTATTATATCAGTAACACAGAAAACTGAAGAAAAAGTGACTTTTTCAGCCAAATCTCTCATTAACTGAACATAAACCCAGTGTGTCCATCCACTGTCACTGATTCAACTCATGGGTTTTACTGGTGAATCAATGTTGTAGAAGATGATGGTGTTGCAGGTGGACAGGTGATTGCCTTTAGTAGTCTTTTGGCACACTGCCTTATTTTTACTAGGTGGAAGGAACCTGCCCCACCTTCTGTTGGACATTGGGTCAGAGAAGTGTTATGACCCTGGGTCAATATTTGTCTATTTATATGTATATGTATATATGTTTCCTGTTTAGTGTGTGTTCTCCCCCTGTCCTGTAGGTGTGCTGTGCCCCTTTTGTGTCTGTTTGTGTTGCAGGACGCTGATTAGTGGAGGATGATTGCCCGGCCCCTTTAAAAATGGCCCCCGAGCTTCCGTTCGTCCTCTCTCTTGCCTCCTGCCAGCTCTCAACCCTGTGTGCTGTGTGTGTGACCGTCAGTCTTCGTGCGTTGCTATGTTAAATTCGATTTTATATAGTTGGAAATTGATGTTTTTGGAAACTTGATCCTTTTTCTGGTAGGGAAGGTCAGCTCTTTTGTTTTCCCGTTTTCTCCTGTTTTTTGGTGAGGAAGTTTAGGCAAGTTCGCTGTACTTTATTTTGTGCATTTATTTTTGAGTAGGTAATTTAGTTTAAACTGTAAAGAAGATAATTTTGTTTGTTGTTTTAGCTGCTCCCTCCCCTAAACCTTCCTTAGTTGTTGAGTAAAATACCAATAATAAATACTGTGAATTTTTAGTTTTGACTGACATGTGTGCTTGGGAGCTGGGAGGGGACAAAATTGAGCATATTATGTTTGCCCTTGTGAACCCCTTGGCCGGGGCGTAACAGAAGTGATCGCCAATCTTAAACATGAAAAAATATGATATACATTACGTGGATCTGAACAGAAGTGTGGAAATCTTTCTTAACCTTTTTTGACAATCCTATGACGCATGTAGAAGGTCCTTAACAAGTTAAGATGTATGTGTCTATGTAATACTCTTATATGTAATTTCATTTATATCTACAGTGACATATTGTATATGCATACAGATCTGGTGACAGCAGAGGGTTTGGGTCGGCTAAGTGGGTTTTGTTTGATTTTTTTCTTTTTTTTTTAATGTGTGTGTGAATACCTGTGTGTATTCTGTATTTTGTAATTCACTACACATATGTAAACAGAAGATGACGGTGTTTCCACGGTAACTACAGAGCCTCTGAACGTCCAAATGGGTCATATCTGATGACCATGAAAAGATGCACAACTGTATTTTACACCAATTATTTACATGCATTGATAGGATTAGTGGATTAATTAAACATCAGTAGATGCTGTTGGTCGATGGTGGATGTTTGGGTCTATATGGGTAAAAATGTTTCATGTTTTAACCCTCATGTTTACTGTTCCACCTTTTAAACTTCATCAGGTTTGTTCTTTTCTTTGTTGAACTTCATCACAGACTAAAGTAGATTCTGTGGTTTTTCCAGTGTTTTCAGGACTGTGGGAACTGTGGGAAGATGAAGTGTCACTAGATATCCAACCGCAAAGAGTCTAACGGTGATGATGACCAGGAGATGAAGAGTCAGTGAAATCAGCTGAAGTATCAGTGCGTGAAGGGGTTAAAATGGACTGAGGCAGCCGCAGCCTTTGTTAAACATAGAGACATAGAAGTTGATCTTACAGGAGTAGATGAGAGCGGGGAAGATGGGTTCATTCCTCTCCTGCGCCGTTTCCACCAGGATCCTCAGAGGCCCTTTGGGACAGAGCACCGCTAACAGATCTGGAAGAAGACCAGCGCCCAGACGTGATTAATGAGGAAACAGCAGAACCAGCAGAATCAGCAGAGGCTGAGTGGAAACACACACTGCTACTGGAGACAATGGACTGTCTGTAAGAAGACCAACAATCTGTTCTGTTCTATTCTATTCTATTCCATTCTATCTATTCTGTTCTATTCTAGTCTACTGTTCTATTCTGTTTTGTTCTATTATATTCTGTTCTGTTCTATTCTGTTCTACTTTATTCTATCCTATACTGTTCTGTTCTATTATATTCTGTTCTATTCTATTTTGTTCTATTCTATTCTGTTCTGCTCTATTTTATTCTGTTCTATTCTATTCTGTTCTGTTCTATTCTATTCTATCCTATTCTATTCTATTGCTCTATTCTGTTCTATTCTCATTCTTCTGTTCTATTCTTTTCTATTCTACTGCTCTATTTTGTTCTGTACTATTCTATTCTATTCAATTCTATTCTATTCTACTGCTCTATTCTGTTCTATTTTATTCTATTCTATTCTATTCTATTCTATTCTATTCTTTCAGTGATTATTCCTGTTTGTTTGGTCCTGAGTTGAACCAGATGACTGGACTGTGCACATGTTCAACGTCTGGTAAAACTACGTCCGTCTTCCTCCGAAGTGCCCGGGGGTCACGGTGAGGGAAGAGGAAGATTTACCGTAGACGGAGATGACGGCTAATATGAGCCAGGCGGTCCACTCTGGCAGGTACTTGATGAAAACCAGGGCCATGAGGGCGCTGATCATGATGAGGTAGGCCTGCTGGAGCCGCAGAGGTCCTTTCCAGTGGATGCACATCATGCCCACCACGCCGAAGTTCCACACGATGATGGCCAGGGTGAAGTAGTCCATGGCCACGTTGTAGGTCTTAAAAACCTCCCTGGCAGACACAGAGGAGACACGTTGGACAGACCTGAAAGACTCGTATGTCAACGTTAACCCTGTAAAACCAGACCCGTTCAAAACTGGACACCAAATTCTACTTTTTTGGAACTGAAATGTTTATTCATCCTTTTAGCATAATCCAGACAGAAAATTTTGCTGTGTTGTTTTGTTTATGACAAAGTCGCTGTCAGACGGAAACCCCTTATGTCCAAAATGGTTATTTTTCAGGAAACTGGACAAATGATATAAATTCTAAATAAGTGAATGAGTTAAGAGATGTAGTCACAAGCTGTTTAACATTTTTTATTGGTTAAATATTTCTAAAACCACGAGGCAAATGTGAAAACTGACCAATGGAATCGTTTTATGACAAAAAAAAAAAAAAAAAAAGGATCAAAAATGGATTTATGAGGTTTCCACATGACAGCGACGATATAGTCTTTGTATCACATTTGATACATTGGGCATTTTTGGCAACTTTTTGCTCACAATGTTTACTTTAGATTCAGTAAATAAAATTTACCAATAACATTTTAAAAATAAAGAACATTTCAAGTAGTTTTTTTTTTAAATAAAACTTTTTACAGCCTTTTTATTTCCCTTTAATGGCAACATAATTTCAATATTTTTCAATTTTCAATCTTCAGTCGAATAACAATATAAATGTTCTTCTTAACGTAACTTTTTGAAAATTACCAAAGACTTTCCTATAAAATGTGTGTTGGATGATTTAATGTTAACAGCCATATTGAAAAAGGCACTAAAAAAGAGCCTTTCCACTGGCTGTAGTGGGATGATAATCCACCAGGGGGCAGAAACCACGTATTGTGTCATATACAACACGTTTTTAAAGGAGTGATATTTTGCTTTTTTAAAAGGAATTCTGCATTTTCAAACATCTCCCTGTGGTCTCCATAAACTGTAAATGCTCTGCTTGGGTCTGAATTCTTCATTAATTCAACTCCACGGGTCCATCTTCAACCCTGTTACTAATGACACCAGAAAGGTGGTTTGGAGCGCTGGCCCTTTAATGCACATGACTCCAGGTTGTTGACCATGCTTTCTGTCCCGTTCAACCAACAACTGAAAATTTTAGGTAATGGGCTCCAAGTTTGGCCATATTTTCAGTCTGGACTACAACCGCTGCTGCTGACAAACAATTATGGAGAAATCCTGGAGAAATGTTGGTCTGAACTCTGGACCTGATATGTGCAAATGTCGTGATGTAACTAGTTATAAAACATAACAAATTAAGAAGGAATTAAAACAGGTTGTAGAAATCCACTGGATTTTTGCCCAAATGAATATAAAGATATTTTTGCAGCACCTGGAGGGTTCAAATTCAAACTATATGAACTATTAGGGTCCAAATACACAAATAAATGAACCACAGACTAAGAAAAGTGGGTTTAGAGAAATATGAGCCCTTAAAGGAAAGAATTGATCTTGTTGATAAGATAAACATCTCAGAACCTGGTGTAGCAAATATGATGCACATGGTTTTAAAGGGTTAAGACGACTGGGTTTTTATGAAAACCTTTGGAAACAGGGATAAACAGTCGGGGCTTACTTGAGGTAGATGTAGGAGAAGAAAAACAGCAGGAGGAGGGAGGAGAGGAAGAGCCAGCCTTGGATCACCTGGGAAAGAAAAGATCAGAGCCACGGAATTAAAACAACATGGACTGGAACGACACATCAGTACGTGCATATACTTGTTGACGGCGTTTGTTTTTCACTCCCTGGACTAGCAGACGGGTGGGGTGACGCATAGAAGACAGAATGAGTTTCGACACCGTATTTATTATGTATATTTATGTTATATACGCTGTTTTGACACAGATGACAGCATAATATAAATTCTATGACAAACAGGGCACATTTCAAGCACTTTTAAGGGTTGTTTTTACATTTTTCCAGCCCAGCACCTTAACACTGGAGTCAAATACGTATCTACAGGAATACATACACTCAATGAAGACACTGATTTTCCTACATTTATAAGTTAGAAGCAGCATGACTTCAGACAAACTAATGTAAAATCAATATGGACAATGTTTGTGCTGAATGGAAAAGATCACTCACTTCATGTTCTCTTTTTTTTGGTCATTTGACATAAAACAAAAATATTATTCTGGCATTTAGAGCAGACAACAAATATATGCTATATGTACATGTGATGTACTGAATGTGAATGTCTGATACTGAATGTCAATAAAAAATACATCATAAAAAAAAAAAAAAAAAAAAAAAAATATGGACGCAGTCAAAACTAAATAAATTAAATTTCCAAGATGCAGAGTTTGTACACATTTTCAAGGTCAAATTCAAGCACTTTTAAGGGTTATTTTCAAATTTTTCCAGCACAGCACCTTAACTCTGGGGTCAAATCCATATCTACAGGAATACATATACTCAGGATTATTTTTTCCCTTTTTATCACAATGATGTACATTGTATTATGCTATAAACATCTAAAGTGATGTTTCATAATAGCAAAAAGTAAAGGAGAACACAAAGTTTTATCAAAAAAAGGGAAGACACTTGGCGTTTTTCAGACACACTCACACAGAGCCAAAGATTAAGGTAAAAATGTACCTGGAGTCAACCTTAGAACACCTGCTAATTTTCTTTTTTGACATAAAGTTTTAGTTTTCAAAATGTTTCACCTCTCTGGAAGTAGCCTTGGCTTGATTTAATATGAAGGGTCAAAACATAGTATTCGAAATCTCCCTGACAGGACATTTTAGAGACAATTTGACAGATTAGTGTTGCTAAATGACCCACATTTTTACTTTTAAATTCATTTTTGTTTTAGTTGGACCATAAGGGATTATCCAAAACAAGGAGCTACTTTATATTGAAATAAATGTTGGAATAGCGATCCATTAAAGTTCACTCTCTGACGGAACATTACTGTATTTTGACCCTGAAAAATAAAGAAATAAACCACATCACATAACTTAAGCTAAAATTCAAGCACTTTTCAGACCTTGAAAACACAACACTGAAATTCAAGCATTTTCAAGGATTTCAAGCACCCGTACAAACCCTGTACAATAACCTCAGCTGCAGCTTTTCATTCAGATAAACAACACTAAATAAACAGAAGAAAAATAAAAACAACCCAGCTGCCTAGTTTTCAACAGGACGGTGATGCATGTGTGTGTTTGTACCTTGTAGCAGCGGTACTTGTATAAAAGCACTAGCACCAGAGTCATGACGATGATGACGGTGATCATGATGGTGGCGTTCAGGATGGAGTTCAGTGCTCTCTGTGCTACAGTGTCGGTGTCTTCAGGGAAAGGCGTGTAGATCCTGAAACCAACAAAACAAACACACACAGATGTTAGAGAACTCACACCCAATCCCTCATTCAGTCATTTCAGAGATGCAGTTGAACGTTTCAGCTGTTTGAAAGTGTCAGGATGTTTGATGAGCGTCTGTTTGTGCGCACCGGTAGATATTACATTAAACATTTCACAAAACAAATGTGGATGGAGCATGATGGTGTAACATGAAGACACTGATTTTCCTACATTTATAACTTAGAAGCAGAACCACTTCAGAAGAATTAATGCAGAATCAATATGGACGCGGTCAAAATTTAATAAATTAGCTCTCCAAGATGTGGCATTCCTACACGTTTTTCAAGGTCAAATTCAAGCACTTTTAAGGGTCATTTTCAAATTTTTCATATATTCATGATTATTTTTTTCACTTTTTAACACAATGATGTCCATTATATTGTGCTATAAACATCTAAAATTATATTTCATAATAGCACAAAAATTGTTAAATTGAAGGAGAACACAAAATTTTATCCAAAAAAAGGGAAGCCACTTGGTGTTCTTCAGACACACTCACACTGAGACAAAGAGTAAGATAAAAATGTACCTGGAGTTGACCTGAGAACACCTGCTAATTTTCTTTTTTGACATACAGTTTTATTTTTTCAAAATGTTTCACCTCTTTGTAAGTAGATTTGGTTTAAGTAGATGTATTTTACTGTTTTTTTTTTGTAGTTTTGTTTTTTCTCTCTCTTCTGCCCAGTTTACTCAGTTCTGGTTGTAGTTATTGTTACCATTATAATCATCACCATGGTTGTTACTGTTTGTATTGTTGATACTTCCTTGTGAGGGTCTTCACCACCTTTTTCTCTCTTCCTCCCCCCCCCCCCCCCATGTCAGGTCCAGCATCAAAATGTGGTTCAACAAAACTCATAATAAAGTCACTAAAATATCAAGTGGAGCTTCATATACTTTATGAAGTTACCCTTGGCAAAGCAAATTTGTTGAGCACCAAAAGGAACCAGACTACCATTCTGCTGTTAGGATGCTGGACAAGACAAGTTGGCAAAAAAGAAAAAAAAAAAAACAAAAACAAAAATTCAAGCACTTTCCAAACTTTGAAAACACAACATTGAAATTTAAGCGTTTTCAAGGATTTCATGCACCCGTGCAAACCCTGTAGATGCAGAAGGTTCTTTAACCCTTTAAAACCAATTGTATCATATTTGCTACACCAGGTTCTGAGGCCTCTGTCTTATCAATAAGGTCAATAGTTTCCTTAAAAACCTGTCATATGTGACCTGATGTGTTTTCTGTCCCTGGTGGATTATCATCCCACTGCAGCCAGTGGAAGGGCTTTTTTTTTAATTTTACCTTTTTCAATTTGGCCATTAACGTTAAATTGTCCACACACTTTTAGCAGGAAAGTCTTCGGTAATTTTCGAAAAGTTACGTTAAGAAGAACATTTATATTGTTTTTTTTTTTTTTTTTAAATAAGTACTTGGTGCATTGAAACAATGCAGTTACTTGATAACTGATTCTTTATAATACAGTTAAATTGTGTTAAAAGCGTGTATCAAATTTGATACTGCAGGTATATGAGGTACTTTATAAAATGTATTAAATGTGATACAAAAATATATCATAAACAAAATGATATGTTGTGTGAAAAGGTCTAATAAACTGAGTTCTGTGGTTAGTTTTTGATGGGCTAGGTTTTACAGGGTTAACAGGTTGTTGTTAGGCATTTTGTTGTTTTTTACCATCTGCTCTAGGTTTTCATTACACTGATATGGCCATAATACAGGGAGTACATCTGGGTTTTATATTTACTGAAAGATGTACGTCTAAATGTTCCACAAACTCTGAAATCAAGAAAGACACATATGCTCCTAGATGTTTTATTTCATTGAAGGAGTTGTCTTACTTTGCCAGGTTTTTTTTTTTTTTTTTTGGAAAACACATATTATTACTCAAAGCAGATGTTTAACTCTGTCTTATAATATAGAAGTAAGAAAAACCTCACAGATTCTCTCTTAACAATCCAAATGTCTTTCATTTCAATAGATAGAAACATTTTTGCATCAAACCTTCATTAACTTATGTTTATGTTTATGTTTATGTTTACGCATTTGGCAGACGCTTTTTTCCAAAGCGACTTACAGGGGAAACCAATTAAATCACTCAATCAATCAAATTTTATTTATATAGCGCCAGATCACAAGAAAGTTATCTCTTGACATTTTATATATCGAGTTGGTCAAAACCAGACTCTAAGTCAATTCTACAGAAACCCAACAGAATCTTGTATAAAAGTTGTTTATTGAGTTTAATCGACCCTGTCAGGTTAATAAAATAAACCTAAACCTAAAATAAAGCCTGTAAAACTTTAATTTTCTGTGGAAATCAGAGTTAAAGGTGTAGATTTAGCTGTGTGTTAGTCTGTAGGTCTGATTTAAACTGCAGTGTCTCCACCTAGTGGTCGTGCTGCTCTATTACATTCAAGACTCAGATGGTAAAATAAACCACTCACAGTCTCTGTCCGTCGTTCTGGGTGTAGAAGCTGACAGACTTGATGGTAGCCACGACGACCACCATGCACAGAGTCACGGGAACGAACAGCATGATGACGTGTTTGGCGCCGTACTTCAAGGTCAGCTCCTCATCCTCGTCCTCCTCGGCCTCCACCACTCGGGGAGGCCGGGCGGCGGTGGCAGCGGTGGCAGCGGGGGGTTGTCCGTTCTGCTCCGGTCCACCGCCGCCCCCACCCCCACCTCCCCCTCCACCTCCACCTCCACCTCCTCCGCCCCCATCACCTCCTCCTCCAGCTCCGGAACCTCCTCTGGACCGGACCCGGGCTCCTCCGGTCTCCGGCGGCTGCTGTACTGGTTCTGGAGATGCACTGGTCTCCTGTTGGTCCTGATGAGGAGAAGGGGGGGGGGGGGGGGCGGTAAAACACACCACCCTGTTAGTCTGGTTTAATGACCCACAGCAGGATCTGCACAGTTCAACAACATCTACAAACATTAGAGGTGCCAAACATACACCCACAGGGTCCACGTACAGACCAATAGGATATAAAGTATAATAATGTTTTGTTCATTGACATTTTGTTCTTTTTTTTTCGAATTTCTTAAATATTTTGCTCATTTTCCTCAGTATTTTGTCCATTTTCTTGCTTGTTTTGTCCATTTTTAAGTATTTTGTTCATTCTTGTACAATTTTTACCTCCGCCAAGGAGGTTATGTTTTTGCCAGGGTTTGTTTGTTTGTTTGTTTGTTTGTCTGTCCGTTAGTGTGCAACATAACTCAAAAAGTTATGGACAGATTTGGATGAAATTTTCAGGGTTTGTTGGAAATGGGATAAGGAAGAAATGATTAAATTTTGGTGGTGATCGGGGGTGGGGGGGCCCACGGGGGGGGGCACTGATCAGCCTTGGCGGAGGTCTGCGCTCTCCGAGTGCTTCTAGTTTTACATGTTTTGTCCATTTTTGTTCATTTTCTTCCATATTTGGTCCATTTTCTTGCTTGTTTTGTTCATTTTCTTCAGTATTTTGTTCTTTTTTTTAATCCAATTTCTAAAATATTTTGTCCATTTTAGTCCATTTTCTTCCGTATTTTGTCCATTTTCTTGCTTGATTTGTTCATTTTCTTAAGTATTTTTGTTCTTGCTCAATTTCTTACATATTTTGCCCATTTTTGTTCATTTTCTTCCTTATTTTGTCCATTTTCTTGCTTGTTTTGTTCATTTTCTTTCATTTTTTTTTCTCTTTCTTGGTCAATTTCTTACATATTTTGTCCATTTCCTTCCGTATTTAGTCAATTTTCCTGCTTGTTTTGTTCATTTTCTTCAGTATTTTGTTCTTTTTTTTAAAATCCAATTTCGTCAATATTTTGCCAGTTTTTGTTCATTTTCTTCTGTATTTTGTCTTTTTTTTTTCTTATTTTGTCCATTTTCTTCAGTATTTTGTTCATTCTTGTTCAGTTCCTTAAATATTTTGTCTATTTTTGGGTCCATTTTCTTGATTCAGTGCTTATTTTGTTTATGTTGATTCAATACTTGTGTGCTGTCTTTCATAACCTTAAAAATCAACATGACCAAAATATGTTTTATCATCATTCTTGTAAATCTTATCTTTTACTTTTAAACAGATATGTAAATACTCTGAGGATTAATTCAAGTAAAAAAAAAAAAAAAAAAGAATGCTGATATGACCCTGATGCCTTATACAAGTCTGTCCCAGAATGACCCCACATCTGTGTTTTGAGTCTTTGGGAACCACTGATCTAAGACGGTGTGAAATTACACTGAACCCAGAAAACCCTCGAGTCACGTCTTGGACAAACTGAGGCTGTAATGTTCTAAAAATATGTGAAAATGAATGAGCAGATTTTAGTGGAACACCATCAGATCCAAGAGGTCAACTCCTTAAACCCCACGACCCAGAGAAACCCCGTAACCATGACGACAGCTGGATTAGAGACGCTGTAACTCAGTCTCCACGTTGAAATAACAGCTGGCGTCTGGTTTTCCCTCCAGAAAATGATCATGCGACCAATCAGGAGCCGGTGATGGGCAGTGGGCGGTCCTTACAACAGAACCTGGAGTTTCTCATTTAAAACGGGGTCAGAGACATTCAGACAAAAACCTTTAGTTCTATGTTCCGATTTCCTGTGTTTTCTACAACTTAATAAAATAAACTGAGTGATACATGTAAAAAATGTTTTTATGATGAATGGGTCGATTAATATTTAATCCAATAAAAGTCAAATCATCATTTCTTTCAGGTCCGAGGATGATTTTGGTTCTGAGTAAAAAAAAACAAAAACAGACGGTTATTTGTGGCTGTAAATTATTTCCAAAAGACATCAAATGTAAAACAAGACTGAAACACAGTCACTTTTGTTCATTTTCTTCTTTATTTTGTTCTTTCTTATCTAATTTCTTAAATATTTTGTCCATTTTTGTCTAATTTCCTTATTGTTTTTTTCACTTTGTTCTTTCTCCTCAAATTTCTTAAATATTTTGTCAATTTTTCACCATTTTCTCCCTTATTTTGTTCATTTTTGCTCATTTTCTTAAGTATTTTGTTGTTTCATATCTGATGTCTTAAATGTGTTGTAAATTTTTGTTAATTTCCTTGCTGATTTTGTTCATTTTCTTTCTTATTTTGTTCTTTCTCCTCAGATTTTTTATATATTTGGTCAATTTTTCTTCATTTTCTCACTTATTTTGTCAAATTTTTCTTCAGTTTTAATAAGTATTTTGCTGTTTCATATCTGACATTTTCTATATTTTGTCATTTTTTGTTAATTTCCTTCTTCATTCTGTTCATTTTGTTCTTTCCTCTCAAATTTCTTAACTATTTTGTCAATTTTTCTTCATTTTCTCCCCCATTTTGTAATTTTTTTGTTCATTTTCTTTCTTAGTATCTTCATTATTAGTTCATTTATTTAAATATTTGGTTCTTTCTTATCTAGGCTAATTTCTTACATACATCTCTGCCCTTTTCTATTCACATTTATCCTTATTTTGTTAATTTTCTGAAGTATTTTATTGATTTTCTTCCTTAATTTGCTCATTTTTTTCTTCTGTTGATCACTTTCAGTATGTTGTTGTTTCTTGTTCCATTTTTTCCTACATATTTTGTCCTTTTTTGTTCATTTTCTTAACTTTTTTGTTCAGTTTTTGAGTCTGTTCCTATTTTGTTTGTGCTAATTCAATGCTTCAATGGAATATTTATTAAATATTTATCAAAAATAAATGCACTATTTTTATATAGATTTGGTTCATAGGTTTACATATTGTTTATATAGGAAATACATACTGTTAATGATAGATATAGATACTGCTAATATTATTCTTTTTTATTTCTTTGTTTTTCTTTGTTGTGTTTTGGTTTGAAATGTTGATATTTGAAATAAAAATTAACCGAACATTATAAAAACATCAGAGGAGGATGTTCTGAGACCGTCGGAGTCGGCGTGGCACATTTCCACAACCTGGCAGAGTTCGGATTCGCCGTTCACCCTGAGGATCTGTCCCGTCACAGCACAATAAAGAGGCTGAACTCAAACTGTCAGGATGTCGGCGAGTCGAGACACGAGGCGGCTCAGACCAGAAGCAATTTCACCAGGTACACAGAAACGAATAAAAGAGCTGCCTCCGGAGAGCAACGAGCTCCCATGAAACGACCCCGCCCCACTTTGTTTCTCAATCCTGGGATGAGGGCCAGCGATAGTCAAACACACACACACACACGGTAAATACAGAGGTGTTAAAAACACAGAAACACCAGGTGGAAAAGAGAAAAACCCACTGAAACTCACATGTGTTGAGTAGAGTACAAGGATTATTCAGATAATCAATGATCTGTTTGACTCATTTTTTCCTGAATAGCTTTGGGCTGAGGTTGAAATAAAATATTTTAGGATGACACTGTGGGTTTTTAATTTTTCTTGATATTTTATAGACAAAACCATTCATCAGACTAAAAGAAAATGTCATAAATAACAAGCTCTAATTGGACTTTCCCCATCGTTAAAAGGCTTCAAGGCGGCACCCAAAACATTTCAGATACCACTTAGAGATTAAAACTAGGACCAATGTTCCTGTATGTCAATGTCATGTTCTATGTGAATCAGTCCCCAGTTGAATGTGTGAGGTTGTCAGGTTCTGTCTTTATGTTCCAGTCCTGTGGTCTGGATGCAGATCAATCTAACAGTAGAAGTGGGTGGGACTCAACTAATTCAGTCAAAGTCCAAATATGACTTCTATCAGTGATCAGTAGGAACTAGATTGATATCTGTAACCATTTACATGATATAAACCATCAAAATATGGACCATTAGAAGGAAAAACACATTTGTAATATTTTAAAAATTTATCAAAAAATTCAAAAATCTAAATTTCTCAAAACTGTGAAACTTTGTAAACATTGTCCCAAGGAAGATACATGTGAAATCTGAAATGAATCTGACCGGTAGTTTTGGAGAAGATTGTTGAAATGTAGACATTGGTGACCTTTGACCCTTCAAGGTCGTAAGTCATGGACCCAAAAGCAAGTCCGTATAAGACTTCCTATCAGTGCTCAATATTAACTACATTGATATTTTTGACCATCTACATGTTATAAGCCATCAAAACATAGACCATTAGACGTAAAGGCACATTTATAACTTGAAAAAAAAATTTTTTTTAAATTATATTTTTTAAAACACTTGCATGTTTTTATAACCTTGTGTTACCTCTTAAGGTGGCAACATGTGTCCAGAAACTGCAGATGTAAACAGCAGTTATCCACTAACTCTGATGCATTTACAGCAACATGCATTAATGTACAATGTCCCTGTTAAATAAACCAATTAAATAAAATCAATAAATATCCCAAACTTAAAAACTAAAAACCTGAGACAGACAACTTCAAATTCCCATGAATTTTCAGAGACACATTTCACAACTTTTCCGGTCATCTAAAGGGTCAAAAATAGAATGTCTTCAACCTTTCACATATATTTGCTTCATACAGGTCCTTCACTACAGAATAACTTCACCTGCAACGAGGAGATGGACGACTTCTGCAGGTTTCAACACATAACATTTAGAACCAAAACAAATGCACTGACAGATCCAGTTCAGCTTTTACTACCTGCCAGAAAATCATTCCTGGATTACTTCATTTATCCACTGTTTGATGCACTTATTTCATTTTCTCCCACACACTTAAACAATGAACCCATTTACGTGATCATAAAAATACAATAACTGTTAGTAATCAGATATTTATAATAATCAGATCTGATGTGTTTACATGCACTTCAGAAATAAGATAATCAATAAACCTTGGTTTAGATGTTTCAGTCCATCATGGGGTTTCTTTTGGCGTATATATGTGGGTGCTTCTATGAAACTGGGTTTATTTTGGTATCTGGCACTTTTCCAGCTTTTTAGACCCAATAATGTACTGTAATGTGTACTTAAGCAGGTAATATCAGTATGGATCACATTGTTTCTGTGCTTGTCAATGTAGACTGTTATGTCTGTTTGTTATGGGAAGACCCCAGAAAGAATAGCTGATGTCCTGCATCAGTTAATGGGGATCCTAATAAATAAATAATAAAAGGTAAATTTAAACATATTTCCCCCAGGATGGACCTAATAATGACCTCAGATAAATGCAGAAAAAATTATACTCTTGCTCTGAGCCATCCCATAATTAATAAATTTTTAATCAAATATTGGGGCCAAAAATAGGACCCAAATATGGACAGTAAAAACTCCCTAGGTGTCAGTGCATTAGATGTGAAAATAAATAAAATATGAAAAAAATGAAAATAAATAAAGACACTGTGTTAAATGTGTCAATCCTAGTGGTTTTTCTAATCCACACATGTGGGTTTTTCATCAGTCTCATTGCAGGTTTGGTGTGGAACCCGTTGTGTCCACTGTTGTTACATGCAGAACCTGCCCAGATATACACATATAAGTTGCGAATGATTCTGCAACAGCGGTCATTTTTGTGAAAAACTCTGCCTTGAATAATTAGTTCAATTCCCAAAATGCACCTGAGAGAGAAGAGACATATTCAAAAAAACAGTAGCGCGTAATTTTCATGTCCTTTTGACCGTGTTACATGTGGATTTTTATATCAAATATATATAAAATAATGTAAAAATGTGTTTTATCTGAAAAATACTTTCTCTTTTGTCTCAGTAAGTATTTATTTTTAAAATAGACCCAAAGTGCTTCCAAACTTGCTTCATAACATTCGTCTACATCTGGTTTGAATTTGTAGCCCCATGTCCTGTTTTTAGGGACCAGTTTCATAGAAGCACCCCTGTCCATAATGATGGTGGAATAAAACTTCCTGTTATTGTCGTCTGCTCATGTTTGAATACGCAACTACAGTTTTCTACAATTTTTTAAAATAGTTTTTACATGTGTAGATGTAAAAAAACCTAAAAAAAAAAATCAGATTAACTTGTACACATACAGGAAGACATGGGAGTATAGGGGTCAAATCCAGGTGTGTTAATCTGATTTATTCTAATCAGATTACTGCTGTTATCTGAAAGCAGATCACATTATACTGTTTACATGATCAACAATAATCTGATAACTCCACAGATCAGATAATAATGATCAGAGTATTGGTGTGACTGTAAACAGGTTGACTGACACAGTTTGTTTTAATGGTGTAACTTCACTGTGTCCCAGTAAAACCACTAATCACCTTTGTTTTCTGTTGGGTTTGCGTTGTCAGTAGCTGAACTAAAGATCTGTTTGAGTCACAAACAAGGTCAGAATTGTCACAGTTTAGTCTGAACTATGGATCAACAAACAGCAACTTAGCAAAGATAAGAACATCCCATAATAACTTTATACCTTCATCAGCCTCAGACTCAAACTCACCCGCGTAGACGAAACGCTGACATTTAACCATTAAACCCCATTCTTTACATTTACAGCTGAGTCCAGTAAAAACAACACAATGACTCTAGTTTTATCACTTCTACTCTTTGACTGTAAAAGTTGTTTCTTAATGGTTCTCATCTCATCTGGTCACTGTCTGATGCTTCGGTCAAAGGCCCCGTGGTGATTAGTTTTCCTCACCATGGGAGAATCTTTAGCAAAACTTCATAGATGTTTATTCTGAACATTACCGAGAATTTAGGTCATTTTTTAGTATTTGAAAATAGAAATACTATATACAGACCCTTAAATAAAACAGGACTGATAAATACGTCCTGATACCAACCTGATATCAGCTAATATATATATAAATATAATTTAGTTGAGTTTTAGTTTATTTTGAATATGCAACAAAACAAAATTATCCAACTAAGTCCTTATAAATGAAACAGATAAGAAAACAAAACAAACAAAAACCTATACATATACATGAAAACAAAGTATAACTTCATTTGCACATTCGAAAAGGAGTGAGAGTTAGTAACACTTATTTAATCCCACCCCTTCTCCACACAACAGTTTGTCCTTTAGCTTCCTATCAGCAGAATATATGAACAATCAAGTCCCTTGGATCAGTTTACCTCACTTATCTTCACGTACACACCTATATTGACAAAAAAGTACCAAAAAAGTAAAAATAAATAAATACATACATACATCCTTGAAGGCAACACAAAATGAATACACAGTAAAGTAAACAATAAGACAAAGGGTATAATATTGGTATGAATGGAAGAACCAGTGTCATTATTGTGGAACACACCCAATTCTGTCAGCGACACCATCACATACATGTTGAACAAAGACACAGACAAACATATGAAGACGGTGAGTTCAGGGACAGTAAAGAGACTTTGGATCTGAGTCGACGCCTTCATTAAACAATGACTCAAAGTCTAAAGGACAGAGCAGGACTCCTCTGTTATCAGAACATAACCATTAGGCTGTTTTTACTAAATAAAACTCAAGGACATTCTAATTTCCTCAGTGTTTGGGTCAGAAACACAGACGACTCTTTCATCACTGGTTTAACCCTTCGATGCATGAGTAGGTCAAAATGACCCGATGAGGCTGTTCTACTGTAATATGTTTGTAATAAAAAGTCAATATTTCATATTCCAGGTATTCCTCAAAAAACATGTTATTGACATCATGACATTTAAATTTACCTTGTATATATTTTATGTAATTGTAGTTTTTGTATTACTAGCCTAAGCTTCCATAAGTGGATCAACATGACCCACATTCATTTACAACAGAATTACATCTCAACCTTTGATTCATTCAACAGCAAAAACCAAAGGACTCACACACTAAATGGACACTGTGCTATTACTGTTATATATTATATACTATATATACTCAGCTTTTCAAATTTCACTCACTCACACACACACACACACACACACATATATATATATATAAATTAAATTGTTGAAAATAATTTGAAATTGAAAAATATCATCTGTTTTCCTGTTCGTGTTAAAGGAAGTTAAAAGACCTAAACAGTATTTTGTGGATTTAAATCACTTGAAAAAAATGGAACATAATGAAAGCAATACAAAAAAAAAGCCATAGGAATAAGTTTTACATCTCCACTGAACCCAAATTTACAAAAATGTGACACAAATCGCCATAATATCACAAAATAGATGTTGACATTGTTCTATTGCTGTTTTGTAAAACATATTATGCAATATATATATACACTTTGCTTTTCAAAATGCAAATATATATATATATATATATATATATATATATATATATATATATATATATTTTTTAAATTGTTAAAATGTTCAGAAAATTTTTTAATAAAAACTATTTCAAGCATGAAATCATTCCTTTGTGGACCCAAATATAATACAAATGATTATTTCTAACATGACAAAGTGCCATAAAAACACACTGACTCTAACTCATTTATGGACGAGTGGAGGGTCCAGACACTCAGACATCGAAGGGTTAACACAGAAAGGTTCAGTTGCACAAACGTTGGTTGTTATTACACAAAATATGAAGCAGCCGTTGTGTCAGACTCACCAGGTTGTTTTCAACATCCTCTGCGTTGTTGGCCATGGTTGCCTCTGTCCTCACATCAACACCAGACCTTCAGCGCTGACCAGAAATGGATCTGCAAAAAACACATTTTTGTTTAAGGGACAGAAAGTATTTTATTGCTGGTGCAATATTTGTTGAATATTGAAGTGAATATTTGTCCTACATTCTGATTGGTGTCACCAAATGTTCTTGTTAAAGGAAAGAACATGTATTTTATTGCTACAATAAATATAATAAAAGCCACTAGTTTTTTTTATTGTTGCAGGTTTGTTTTTATGCAGTCATTACAGTAGTTGATGTCCAGTCAATTGTAAAAGTCATTTGCTGTCATCCTAATACATGTACATCACTGCAGTAAATAATCATGTCTGGAGTCAGATAACCTAAGTTCAAGTAAAGAAAAGAATGATCCCTGTATTTGGAGACTGATCTCATGAAATTGCGTTGTATGTCACGCCAATTCTTATGGCATTTGTCATAGTATACGTATGTATTTTCAAGCTTTTGCATGTTATTCAATGCCCTTTGATCGCGTGTCAAATTATGCCAAGGTCTCCAGTTCACATGACTCTAACCCTCAGTACGTGGTATTTGATGCACTATGAACATACATGTGGAAAGGTTATAATGTGTACAAATAACACACCAATTAAAAGTAGGGTGTATATTTACGCAATTTCATGATATGACAGTATTTGAGCAGTGATGTTTTAAAAACCACTGCTTTTATGGGTTCAAATTCTGAATATTTTCTGGTTTCTTTCCTCTTCTGTGACAGTAAATGAATATTTTTTAGACCAAACAGTACATCTGATGACGTCCTGTTGGGTTTTAGGAAACAGTTTATCAGTTGATCAAGGAAACAACGATAAGAAGCAGTCCTAAGTCACTTCACTGTCAGAAAAGATATGAGCAATAACAACTATTTATGGTCCAATAACATAGTCAAACTTTAACAGGAACTCCAATAGTTAAACAAAACATCATCCTATTTATTTATTGCTTCATACATGTTAATAATTAGAAAATACCTAGAAACTAAAACAGGCCACTATTAGTTTACAATCAGCTTTAAATGTGACTTTCTTTCAGTTTTTATAGGATAAAGGCTCTGATTCAGACTGTTGCAACATGTTACCACAACATTTTCATATCAGACATCAATAATCGTCATGGTAAATATCACATCATTATTTCTACACAGTTTAATGGCTGGTTTTTGGTCATGTGTGGAAGTTAAAGGACATTAACAGTAATTTGTGTTTTTAAATTATTTGCAAAATATGGAACATAACGAAAACAATGTTGCAAAAAAAATAAAATAAATCTAACTAATAAGTTTTACATCTCCACTGGATCCACATTTACAAGAATGCATCAGAAATTGCCACATCTGAACTTGTTCCATCTTTCACATCATTTGCAGCTTTTGCAGTTTACCTTATTGCATCTTTGGCATCATTTCTGTAACTGATTTCATTTTTATCCTGCTGAATCTTTTACATCATTAACATCCTGTGTGTTTAAGTAAATGTTTTGTTGCTGAATCATTTTCATCTTGTTGTGTCATTTCTTGTTTTATTCCGTCTGCTATGTCACTTCAGTCATTTTGTCATTTCTTTCATTTTCATCTCAGATCCTTTTGCTTGTTTCTTCCTTGTTGCATCTTTTACATCATTATTACCACCGCCAGGAGGTATTGTGATCACTTTGCTTTGTGTGCATGTATGTTTGTTTGTTTGTTAGCAAGATAACTCAAAAAGTTATAGACGGATTTTCATGAAATTTCAGGAAATGTTAATACTGGCACAAGGAAGAAATGATTAAATTATGGTGGTGATGGGGGGGGGGGGGGGGGGCAGATCTGTTTTGGTGGAGGTCTGCGCTCTCAGAGTGCTTTTCTTGTTTTCATCTTGTACGAGGGCCGTTCAATAAGTTCATGGCCTCACCCAGAAATACTGGTTGTTATAATACAGGATGTTACATTCTTTCGTGATGGGATAGTGATGCTTGAACATCGATGGACCAAGTGCATTGCTGTAAATGGAGATTATGTTGGAAAATAAAATATAAATTATCAGTCTGTGTTGTTCTGTTCTGGGTGAGGCCATGAACTTATTGAACGGCCCTCGTATCTTATCTGTCATTTACATCTTGTGTGTTTTACAAGTTTTATGTGTTGCAACTTCCTCAAAATTTCAGTTTTACCCTGTTTTACATCATTTTCATCTCATTGTAACTTTAATATTGCTTTTGTCTTGCTGCCTCTTTTATGTATGTTTTAATTGCTGCACCTTTTTCATAATTTTCATCTTGTTGTATCTTTGTGACTTTAAGGTGTTTTGTCTTGTTTTCTTCCATATGTGATTTTTGCTGCTGGATCTTTCACATTGTTTTTCTCTTTCACTGTCTCTTTTGCATTATGTATGTTTCATTGGACCTTTACATGTTTTCATCTTGTCATGTTTGGTTTATTGCATCTTATGGATCATTTTGGTTTATTGTCTCTTTACATCATATTCATATTGTATATCTTATTTCATCTGATTGTGACTCAGGCCTTTTGTTGACTGTCCAATATAAATACTTTTCTTGCAACATCTTTTCATTCATCTCTCGTCTCATTTACATTATTTTTGTTTTATTCTGTCGCCACATTAATTCATCATGTTGCATCTTGTGGATCATTTCTGTTTTACTGCTTCTACGTCATTTTCATCTTGTTGGATCTTCTAAGTTTTTCTCTTGTTGCCACTTTTAGGGTCATTTTCACCTTTCTGCATCTTTTAACCATTTACCTTTTTAATTCTTGGTTTATCTTTGATATCTCTTTCGTCCTGCTCTCTCTCTTAAGACATTTCATTGTCGTTAATGTTTTACCTCTAAAATCTCTCCTCTGCATTCCAAATGGCTTAAATGAACACTTCCACGTTACACTCTTATTTTATATGACAGGAACATTACTTCAGATCTCATATAAGCAGAAGAAATTTAACAGTTTACGACCCATTACAGCAGCTTTACGACCCATGTTGGATCCCGTTCCTCAGTTTTAGAAAGGCAGATGAATACTATTAAAATGTCACTACCTGAACACCAGTACTGATGTTAATTAATGTGCTGGGTGTGTCAGTGAGTTGCAGGTTAGTTCCATATTTTTATCGATCACAGACATTAGTTGATTATTGGTGAATCGCTAAAATGGCTCGTTAGCCAATAACGTCCTAACGGGAGAGCGGCCAGCGGCCGCCGCGTTAGCTGGTTAACGCCTTGGAACTTACCCAGCTAAAAGTCACCGTTACCCAAGACTGGGCGGCGAAAAAGAGTAGGACTTACCTGCTACAAACAGCGGTGAGTTTGGTTGGTTTTGTGTCGCGGTGTGGTCTTAAGTAGATTTAAAACCCGAGCACTTTCTCTTCTTTGTTGTTCCTGTCTTTTCACAGAACTTCCGGTCGCTGGTGTTAACTACTTCCTGCTCGCACGCGTGAGGGTAACGTTCAACACCGCAACGTTAAAACTGTTTGTAATTTCTGTTTTTGTTTTAATAATCTGGTAAAACACAATTTATTTGTGTACATATATTCATATGTGTGTAAAACCACACACCGGATGTTAACGCTGTACAAAAGTGGCAAATAAATCAAAACTGGCAGTAAAAATACCAGCGGCTGTAAACAGGATTGTTCAGTTGTACTTCCGGTGTCATAGGTCAACTCGTCCCAGAAGGATTCAGGACTCGACAACATCAACCAGAAGCGACTAAAACTCATAAAAATCATGGTCAGTGGGTTTTTATTTTATGGTAACTGCAGTCATTTCCACAGAGAAGTGTTAGAAGTGAAGATGTGTGTGGCTTTAATCGTCGTATTCCTGTAGAAGCGGTGACAGCTAGATAGTGCTGCTAGCTAACTATATGCTAATGTTAGCATTAAAGTGAGATACGACCGACCAACCACGCTGACCCAGACTAAATAAAAGATTCATTTAACATGGTTATGCCTCTAGATCTATTCTCTTTTCAGTCTGCTGCCATGCATATACGGTTTATGAACTCAACTTTGGTCGAATCAGCAAACAAACACCCGTAATTTAGGTTCTAAAAGCTCCTGAATCTTAAAAATGTCCAGATGCTCTTCTGTGAGGTGATAGTCATCTGTCATGAATCTAATTACAGTGGAAAATCTAATAAAATACGTTAGACTTTTACTTTGCGAAAAAAGTTTAAGTACCTTCTTTTTTTTACTGGTTTTCCTATTTGCAGGTTTATGTCCGAGTTAAGTGAACAGAATTTTTATTTTTTTTTTGGTTTTTTTTTGTTTTTACAGTTTTCCTCGTTTTATAAAAAGTCAGATGCACTCATTGTGTTTATTTTGAAGAAAATTAAATAAATAAAATGATAAAATTACAATAAAATAGAAAATCAGCAATGTAAACTGCAAATAAATTAAGAAACAGCTTACACCTTTTGTCGGGCGTTTTTTACGCTGCCTTTTTTTCCTCGTTTTTGTCTTGTTGAGCAAAAAGTCTGATTGCAGTCATTTTATTTATTTTAATGAAAATGAAATAAACCCCAAATCACAAAATCAGACACTGGGATGTTTTCAGCTTGTTTCATTTTTTATGGTTTGTTATAGTTGCATCTCATTGAATAAGAACTAAAACATTTTTATTTCAGCAAAAACAAAAAAACAAATACACGACTCGAAATACATGACTCCACAGTCTCAGCGCGAATCTCAGATTGTCTCTCTGACATATCTGCATGGATGAAAGCCCATCACCTTCAGCTGAACTTGTCCAAAACTGAACTGCTGGTCTTCCCAGCTAAGCCAACCATACAGCAGGACATCTCCATCAGTATTGACTCCTTATCTCTGGCTTCTACCAGTGTAGTACGTAACTTGGGAGTCATGATTGATAATCAGTTGACCTTCACAGATCACGTTGCCTCTGTCACCTGATCATGTCGTTTCACTCTGTTCAACATAAGAAAGATCAGGCCATACCTAACCCAACAGGCCACCCAGCTCCTGGTGCAGACTATGGTTATCTTCCGCCCTGACTACTGCAATGCTTTTCTAACGGGCCTCCCAGCTTGTGTTGTCAGACCACTACAGATGGTCCAGAATGCAGCAGCGCGTCTGGTCTTCAATCAGCCTAAAAGGGCACATGTCACCCCCTTACTCATTGAGTTACACTGGCTACCCATAGCTGCCCGCATCAAATTCAAATCTTTAATCCTAGCCTACAAATTCTCAGTGGGTCTGCTCCTGTCTACTTAGGTGCACTGATAAAAGCTTATGTTGCCCCACGACCACTCCGCTCGTCTGGGGAACGTAGTCTGGTGGTCCCCAGACCTTGTACAAGACAATCCAGGCTCTTTTCATGGGTCGTTCCACGTTGGTGGAACGCCCTACCAAGTGCTACAAGAATAGAGGCATCCCTGCCTATCTTCAAGAAGCTCCTGAAGATCCAGCTCTTCTGAGAGCACCTCCTATCCTAGCACTTTCAAACATTCCATTTTAAATATTCTAATAAGGTTTTTCCCAGGATAAACACAGATTCTTCCAGGATTATCTCTGGACCTGCTACGGTGGTCCTGCCTCTTCCCTGCCCTCATCATCACCACTCACTTATCCTCAACTGCCTCCATGTGTCTCCCCCTACTCCCCCTCTCCCCCAGTCTCTATCTCTATCGCTCTCTGTTTTTCTCTTTCTTTACCCTCGCTCTTTAACCCCAACTGGTCAAGGCAGACGGCCATCCTTCAGGAGTCTGGGTCTGCTCCAGGTTTCTGCTGTTAAAGGGAAGTTTTTCCTCGCCACTGTCACCAGTCACAAGTGTTTGCTCCTGGAGGATTCTGTTGGGTTTCTGTAAATTGGCTTAGAGTCTGGTTTTGACCAACTCTATATATAAAGTGTCATGAGATAACTTTTTTGTGATCTGGCGCTATATAAATAAAATGTGATTGATTGAGTGATTTGATTGGTTTTCCCCTGTAAGTTGCTTTGGAAAAAACATAAACATAAAAAACAAATACACATATAAAACAAACATGGATTCAAAATAAATAGAACCCTAACCCAACCCTTAAACGTATAAAGCCTTTAAGAGAAATATTCTGCTGACATTTGTTATGGTGTCAGTGACATTGACTGATATGAACATGTTTCCATCATATCAGTGGGAAAACCTTGGACTTATTACCCACATCTGTGTGTAATTGTAATTTAGAAAATGTTCTGTTTTAACATCTACGATGGATCATCTTTCATTTGACTGTTTCTAAATCTGATGCCACTGATTATTTGTACATATTTAATGCCTTAGAACTCACATAATTAATTCCATAAACCCTGTTTATCTGTGTTAACTCCCCTCTGCTCATCTATGTATCTGACACTGGTCTTCAGCTGTAAGTTGTTTTTACAAACCATGATGAAGTCTGTGTCCAACTCTAAACTCATTTATCATTACTTTTGTGAAGCAGCGTGCCTCAGTGTTTTTTGGTAATTACTTCTTTATGACAGTCGAGTACAAGTCAAACCTTTCCTCTTTTATCTCATGCTTTGTCCTTGAATTTACACCGCTCTTGTTTTTAGCTTACCAGACGTCAGGCCGTAAGCTACTGTCGTCGTCGTCTGTCATCCAGTACAAAAATTTCAATCGTCTTCTCCAAAACTACAATTCCGATTGACTTCAAACTTGGTATACAGCTTCTTTATGATGATGTCAACAAAAGTTAGAGAAATTATTTGGATCCGGATCTGATTCTGGATTTGGTGCCACTTTGAAAAATTTCCTCATTATAAGAGATAGGAAGTGGATCGATGCAATAACTCAGTAAATATAAATGATATCCTGTGTAAATTTCTACAGTCCAGCCCTGATGGGGAGATGACCAAAACATAATGGCCACATGCTGATCAGGATCTTCTTCTGGATCCGGGAACTTACGGAAAATTTAACATGGGCTCTTATGGGGGAAACATTTCAATAATCTTTTTCTCCCAAACTACAGTTCTGGTTGACTTCAAACTTGGTATACAGCTTCTTTATGATGATGTCAACACAAGGTATTGAAATTATTTCGATCTGGATCTGATTCTGGATTTGGTGCGACTTTGACAAATTTTCCCATGATAAGAGATAGGAAGTGGATTGATCCAATAAATCAGTAAATTTCAATGATATCAAGTTGGAATTTGAATTTTTTTACAGATCTGATTGGAATATGACCAAAACATGGGCTATTTCTGTAATATAATAAATACACAGAACTGGGTGATAATAAATGGCATCTGGATACATTTCCCAAAGCTTTTAATTTGGCCGGTAAGCTACAGGGCCATTGGTCCTATTTTTGATACCACTTGATGCATTTGTGAAGCAGAATTCCTCAATGCAATGACATCTGCTCTGCATAAATATTCATTTTGATGTAAGATTAAAGCTGCTAATCTGCAATTCGCATGATTACGTATTGATAAATTATTATAAATGTTTTATTATCACAGCTAAACTGGAGCCTTGTCTCAACAGGATATTAAAATGAATACTTTATGCCACATTTTAATAAGTGTCGTCTTTTTCAGTCTCACACCATTCTGCTGGTGCAGCCCACCAAGAGGCCAGAGGGCAGGACATACGCCGACTACGAATCTGTCAACGAGTGCATGGAAGGTGAAATAAAGTCTTACACTGATTTATTCTTTCAGAGGAAAGGTTTTTTCATCTGATGTCAGGAAGTGATGTTACAGATGCATCATTTGGGACTTGTAAGGGTGTTATATATGGGTCATTATCAAATAAGACTCATCAAAATGAGTAAAAAAAAGTCTTCTTTAATGCATGAATTAGACAAGTAAAAATGTACATTTTGTTTGTCAGTTTCATGCTAAAAAAATGGCATTGGCACCATTTTTTTCTTTTTTTTTTTTTTTTTACACAAGTACAAATGAACGCATCTGCAAATGTCAATGATGTAACAACAAAACAAAATTGATACATTAGTGAATATTCTTTTCCATATTATAATTATGTTATTCATTCAATGTAAGTGAATGAACGTGTGTTGTACATTTGTTACCTTTGCAGGTGTGTGTAAGATGTACGAGGAGCATCTAAAGAGAATGAACCCCAACAGTCCGTCGATAACGTATGACATCAGTCAGCTGTTCGACTTCATCGACGACCTGGCAGATCTCAGCTGTTTGGTGTAAGTTTGATGAAAAAAACTGATTTGAGCAACAGCTCAAACCACAGGGAAGAGAAATGGAATAGGTATGATGGTTAAACAAAACTTAAATATGAAAATAAAATGGATCTTGAATGAGAACAGACGGTAGCAAAAAAGTAAACTACTTACTCAGAACCTCAGATCAGGAAAAAGATGGGTGTCTATAGGATTTCCACCTGTGTCTGACAAAAAACCAGGACACGTCGATGACACGACATGCCACAACCCACCTGCACAAACAAAAATGTCCCTTAGACATCCGACCGATACCACAGAATTGTTTTGCAGATTGTATGCACTGATTATTTTAAACATCAAGTATTCTCATGAAAGGAAATAGCTTACCTGATTCCTTAGATACTGGTGTGTGCTCTGCTTGTGTTTGCCTTCTCTACCTCTCACCTAAACGCATGAGTAAAAGAATACATTACAGTTTCCTTTAACACACTTTGGCATCTCATAACCTCTTACACTTAATGTCTGTCAGATAGGCCATCTGGATGGAATCATGTTCCTACCTGGTCTTCATTTATATTCAGTGTTTCCTTTTGCTGCAGATATCAGTGACCTCTGTTCTTTAACAAATGTCTTGAATTTGGGGCATGATATTTTTACGGATGCACCGATACCACTTTTTTCCAGACCAATTACAAGTACTTACATTTGAGTACTTGCCAATACCGAGTACTGATATGAATACTTAGTGATCCCATTCCAGTTCTTAGTTCCTTTTGTAAATGTGCTTTATTGTCGTTGTCATTAGTCTGACTGGAACAAAGTGCTGCTACTGACATTTAATGTGTTGGAATTAGCGTTTCTCAATTAATCCACCAGGGGGCGCCGCTCTCAGTTAACCATACTGGACAAATACCACGAAGAAGAGTAAAGTTTTTTGAGAAGAAGAAGGAAGTCAGTAATAACAAACATGGAGACGACAGCGGTAACACTAATGTGATACTAATATTGCAGTGTTTTCGCCGGTAAGGTTTAAAAGCTTCGCTTCAACAGGTAGAGAAAAGAGAAATGAGTGATAAGTTTCATTTTCACTTCTGCTGGCGGGGGTCCGCACCACTCCATACTCCCGCTGGTATTCTCAATCTGGGTATGCATCCTCCAGCACCTGGAAAACGGATGGAATGTACGCAGAGGACGGACAGAACACTGCGTCCGTATCTGCCTGTGTCTTTAACGTTACTTGCAGTCAGCGTTACTTTTATCACCGTCATTTATTTTGAAAAATCTCCACACTCTTCACACTCCCCACACATTATTCCACCGCTGCGTACCTGCTGCACTGAACTATGAATGTCAAACGGCCATAAGTGGTAACGGTGCATTTGTATTGGATATCTTTTACTAGTATAAGTACGAGTACACACACTGAGTATCGGAGCCGATGCCGATACTCGTATCGGTATCGGAGCATCCCTAGATATTTTAAAATTCCGCCTTCACCATTCCAACCGACAGTCTATTTATCAAGTATCAGTTGAGCGAGATAGGCTGTTATGGACTTAATATTCAGTTCAATTATTCAGGGTGTGTCGCTGCCCCTTCACGAGACACAGGTGAAGTGCATCCCATCCATGCGACAGACAACAACACACACACATACACACAAAAAGGAGTGACTCCACTACAGGCATGGACATAAACAAGTGTGCTACATGATTCTAACCCTCGGTTTATTCATAATGACATTGACATAGTCCATTAAAATCCTGGGAGAATTGAGAAATTTTCTGGGACAGACTGCTCAAAAGGACAATCCTAGTAAAACCAGACAGGTGGCAACACTAGTGGTTTGGAAAACGCCAAGTTAAATAAATAAATAAAAGCATTTATGTTCAAATGTAATTAAATATAAATCCATTCCTCACATTCAGGCTGAAAAACATTAAGAATAAGTTATGATGCATTAAATTAATTACAAAACAATGTGACATGAAACAGATTATGATCCTGATTTGATCCAAAAGCCCAATCCAGAAAAGGTCAAGTCCTTTAAGGCCAAAGATGGGCCGAGGACTACACGTTTGACAACATACATGAGAAAATGATTCAAATGTTTAATCAGTGGATCTACAAATACACAAAACATTTAGTAACAGGCAGAATATTGGTAAAACTATATTTATTTCTCTTAAGACATGTCAGGTTGTTCATATTTGTTGAGATTATTTATATTTTTTGTGAAGATAGTTTGTAAAGTTTTCATTTTACTTTTTTTGTTTACACTAAAACAGACAAAAATTTGGTGCTGTCATTATTTCCAGGTTCTTCTGTTGTTATTTTACTGGTCTGACCCATTTTAGATCAGATTAGGCTGAGTGTGGAACCTGAACTAAACTGATTGTTAATATCTTCAATGTAAGTTTTTAATTTCACATATTCATCCCATGGGCCGGACTGGACCCTGAGGGGTGCAGGTTTTGGTCCAGGGGCCGTATGTTTGACACCCGTGACCTAAACCTTCAGGTCGTGAGCATCCGAGTCTGACCTGATCTTTCCCGTCTTCCCGCTCAGATATCGCGCCGACACACAGACGTACCAACCGTACAACAAGGACTGGATCAAAGAGAAGATCTACGTCCTGCTTCGTCGCCAGGCCCAGCAGGCGGGGAAGTGAGGGGCCGCAGGGAGTTTCACATGTCACGTGTCTGTCAATCAGTTCCAGTCACTTGTTTTTGAAGAGTTTTTGACAACATTTAGAATTTTTTTTTCTGGGAGACAACTTTTGTATTTGAATGTCTTATTAATAAAAATATCCTTTAAATAACATATCCGTGTTTTTCTGTCTTATTTTTCTGTTGTTTGTCACTTATGGCTTTATATTTTATTCTGTTCTCGTTCTATTTAACTTTCTATTTTTCACTCGTTCTTTTACATTTCGTTCCTCTTCAGCAGAATACTGTTGCAGCAGAAAAACACCAAGGATGATGGTTTATTTATGCTCATTTCCAACATTTTTGCTCAATAGTGACAAATGTGTTTGAATGTGGATTTTTCTTTTATCTGAGTGGGACAGTTTACTACATATCTAACAGATGGTGAACTGCTGCTTTCAACCTGGTTTTCTTTGTCTTGATAGATTTGTATCCCCTCCTCTGTAATCTCTGACTTCTGAACACTAAATACTGTTACTCAGGTACTGCTATTTGAAGTACTTTTATTGTATTTTCTGCAGTTTTATCCTTCTCCTACTCCACTACATCTCAGAGGTCAATGTTCTGATACATTTCACAGGTTTTCAGCTCCTTCTTATCCAATAAAAACCATAGAACTAAATGTTTTAAGGAGTATTTATTCCTTAAAGTACATGGTGTTTGAGAGAAATGAAATGAGTTACTCTGATTCTAAGATACACTATAAATTATTTAAAAAATAATCATAATTTAGACCATAAAATACTAATAATTTGAGGATGAAGTGTTTCCTTAAGGGTCGAATCCTTTTGTTAAACCTTTCATTTTTCTAACAGATAAAGACAGAACTGACTTCATGGGTGTAATCCTCATTTTTCTGTTGTTTTCCACATTTTTTTTTTTACTCGGTTGAGTTCTTAAACTATCAAAGTGTTACATCTTTACCTAAGGATAATTCCTTTACCTATAAAATGACAAACATGCAGAAAACTGAGGGAATATTTCCTGTCTTTTCATATTTTTGGGTTTTCCACGGGTCTGATGTGTTACTTTTTCATACAAACATGGAAACTTCAGGAAAATTGTTGGTAGAAGTTGGAAATTTAAAAAAAAAAAAAATTCCTTCTCTTTTCTGTCCTTCCTTCACCTCCTTTTCCCTGTTTTCCTTTTCCAGTCTCTTTCCTCTTTTTTTCTTCCACAGTTTACAGTCAAGTATAACAATAGTGTTCTGGATGTTTTTGTGGCTTAATCGTCATATTTATGATTATTTCCCCTTTTCTATTATTCTAGTATTGTTTAATTATGTGCTGTATACTTAAATATTACATTTTAGTCAATTCACGTACACACGCCACAGTATTTAGAATTTACTGAGGTTTTTATAACTGATAATATCATAAACGTATGGAAACTTAAGGGACATTTTTTTGGCATAAGTTACTAAAATGTAATATTGTATTATTATTATTATTTTTATTTTTTATTACTTTTTTCTGTCCTTGACTTCCATTTATCTTTGTTTGCCTTTCCAAGCCTGCTTTATCTCACTTTCTTTTCCTTCATAAAGTGTCACTAAACCACAGTTTACAGTCAATAATAGATCATCTTGTGTCTAATACAGTGACTTTTTTCTTTTAACTCTTTGTGAAACAGAACTATAGTCTCCTGGATGTTTTTGTGACATAGCCATCATATTTCTGTTTCTCCACCACCAAATATTTCCCATTTTCTATAATTTTTCTCTTCTGGAAATTAATATTTTAAATATTTTCCGGTCTTGCATATGGAAATACTAGTTTTTCAGTGAATTCATTTCTCAAAATATTCTGAATTACCTTAGGTTTTGTTACGTATAGAATCATAAACATATGAAAACTTAAGTGGAATTTTTGGCACAAGTTGGAAAAAATGTTTAATTTTTCCTCATTTCTGTCCCTCTTCACCTCTATTTACAGTAGGTTTTCTCCATTTTTCCTCCACAGTTTATTCAATAATAGATTGTCTTGTGTCTGGTACAGTGAGTTTTTAATTTTAATTCTATAGGAAACAAAACTAGTTTCCTGGATGTTCTTGTGACATCATCATATTTCTGTTTCTTCACCACCAAATGTTTTCTATAATTTTTCCTCTTATGGACAGTAGTACTTTTTAATGTTTTCCAGTCTTGCTTATGGAAATACCACCTTTATAGTAAAATCATTTCTTAAAATATTCTGAATTTCCTGGGGTTTTATTAAACATAAAATCATAAACATATGGAAACTTAAGTGAAATTGTTAACACAAGTTGGAAAAATGTTAAATATTTCCTCATTTCTGTCCCTCTTCACCTCCTTTTCCCTCTATTTTCCTCTTTTTCATCCTTAAGTGTCACTAAACCACAGTTTACAGTCAATACAGTAGCAAATAAGCGCGTCTGTAAATATTGATTTTTTTTTTTTAGCTGTGCCCTGGGGAAAACAGTTGTTTTCTCTTTTTTCGTACTTGAGGAAATTCAATTTTCAGCCGACGGTCTGGATAAACATGTGATCCGGGGCTGTTCTCCTTCGGATCGGTGGGGGAACATGCGCCGCGTCCGCCGCCTGACGGAGCGCAGGACGCGGACACGGTGCGTCTCCGCTGCGGTCGGATCCTCCTCCTCTCCTCCTCCTCCTCCTCTTTCCTCTGTGTCTATTTTTTCCACCTTTGTGTTGTGATCGGCTCTCCCAGTCTGTTTCTCACACCCACCCCGGTGCGCCCCCCTCCTCTCCATCCCACCCTACCCCTTCCACCTCCTCCTCCTCCTCCACCCCCTCTCCTCCTTTTAGCATCTGAAAAGACCACTGAGTGAGAATCGATGGCGCAGAGGCCCGCTTGACAGGACAATAAACCACAAAGAAGGGGTGAGTTTTTTTCCTCCTCTCGGTTGTTTTTCCCCCTCAATTGCGGAATTACTCTAATGGCACCGATAAGGGAACGGCTCGGCGCGGCTGTGCCAATGATATTTAACACAAGGCATCTTTTGTTACCGCGATATGATTTACAGCAGGCGTCAGCTGCCTCCCTGCCGTGGTCCCACTTCAGAAAAATAATAATAATAATAATAATAAAAACCTCAGGGATGAAAACACAAGGAGCATCCGGCGGCTCCGCATCCCGTCTTTGCGTTATTAATTTCTCATGGACGCATTACATAACCTTCTAAAAAAAAAAAAAAAAAAAAAAACCTCCTGAAGCCGAGGCGTCCTGTTATTTCAGAGAATAGCGTGCACTTGCCGCTGCAGGTTTAGATGAGGGTCGTTTGCGCGGATTTCATTGGGCGCTGCGGTACCTGGAGGCTGTTAATGCGGAGCTCGGGTTGTAAACAAAATCTGTCAGCGGGATCCGCGCGGATGAGCAGGGTCTGCTGGTGTTGGAGCCTCTGGAAATGGAGGCATGTTTTGGGGATGTTACACTAATTGCTGAGCTTTTCCACGCGCTGTGTCTGTGTACGTGTGTGTACGTGTGTGTATGTGTGTTTTTTTTCCTCCAGCGACGAGGACAGACAAGTCACATCCGCGGCGCGTGCAGGGGGAGCGTCTATTTATTTACAGGCTCCGCGCGCAGCTCCGGCTCCTCAGCATCATGTCTGTGGAAGCCACAACAATAGCGCCCATTTCCCTTCTAATCAGCCTGGGGGGTAATCAATAGAGTTACAAAATCACACATCAGATGCTGTTATTGGGGAAGATTCCGAGCGCAACGCCTGGATGCGCGTGTGCGTAAAAGCCCGCACATGCCCACAGCAGAGGGAAAACTGATGAATCATATATTGATCTGGTCTGCTTTACTCACATGAGGATGTGTTTGGGCTGCCGCTAACCTCAAGTGACCTGACGGCGTGTGTGTGTATGTGTGTGTGTGCCCACCCCCCATACCCACCCCCCCTTTCATCACCACCCTCCTCATCCTCCTCGTGTCTCCAACCAGCCTCCTCGCGCACCCTGACACGCACCCGCCGCCACGCAGAGATGCCCCAGCAGAGGGAGGACCCCCCAGCCCCGTCCCGCCGCCCCGGCCTGGAATCCCCCCGCCTCCAGACTCCGCTGATGCCCGGGCACGACTTCCCATGAGGCCACCACCAGAACTCAGCCTGACCGCTCTGTATGGGGCCTCTCACATATGAAGTAGGTGCACCCCCCCCACCCCCCACCACACTTATGTCCAAGATACAAGCAGGTGGTGGTGGTGGGGGGGCTCCAAGGAAAAAAGGTTAGGAACACAGTAAAAATGCAGTGTCAGTATTTCAGAGTCAAGCCATTTGAACCTAGATCACAAGTGTCAAACATGTGGCCCGGGGGCCAAATCCGGCCCTCAAAAAGGGTCCAGTCCGGCCCCTGGGATGAATTTGTAAAATGCAAAAAACTACACTAAGATATTAACAATCATTTTAGTTCAGGTTCCACATTCAGACCAATTCAATCTCAAGTGGGTCAGACCAGTAAAATACTATCATAACAACATATAAATAACGACAACTCCACATTTTTCTCTTTGTAAATGTAAATACTTTTATGTATTTCCACTAAAACAAAGAATAATTTCGCAAAAAATGTGAATAACCTGAACAAATATGAACAACCTGAAATGTCTTAAGAGAAGTAAGTACAATTTTAAAAAGATTCTATTATTTCAAATGTTTTGTGTGTGTGTGTAGATCCACTGTGATCTGTACGTTATAATGTACATTTGTAAAATGATAAACTGAGGCAGAATATTTTTTAAATTACATTCATTTTTTTCAGTTTGTTCATATTATTCACATTGTTTGAAAGGATAGTTTGTAGATGTAAACCTTTTCATCATGTAAATTTACTTTTTTCGCTCTTAAACATAGAGAAAAGTTCGGAGTTGACATTATTTATATATTACTGTGTTCTTATTTTACTGGTTCGGCCCAATTCCGATCAAATTTAGCTGAATGTGGCCCCTGAACTAAAATGAGTTTGACACCCCTGTCCTAGATAGAGTATTTCTAGCTCCAGTAAACCCGCTCTAATAGTAGAGTTAAAAGTCAGTGTAAAGTTCTGCACAGGTGCAGTGTAAAATTCAAATGTACAGAGTGATGATTTGTGCCAGTCTGCCACATTGCATTGTGGGTACTGGACAGTTTACTCTTGCGTTCTATTTTATGTGCAAGTGTTCAAGGGGGGGTGGTGTTAATGTTTATTTAGGTTAATACATGTGTTTTACAGCATTTATTGGCCTTATTATGGCTATTTGTATTTTTTGGATGATGTGACACCATTAGTCAAACGTGTAAGCAGAATAATGCCTAACCTGATTGTCGGTGTGAAGCTGTACTTATATTACAAGTGGGTAGACTATACTCTTGCAAAAAAGCGTGTCCTAGAGTGTTTGAAACCCATAAAGCAAACTTACATTCCATGCGACCTCTACAATTCTACATTGTTTCAACATTAATGGAGGGTGCCAACTGATGAAGAAAATAACACTGCAGAGAAATAAATATCAAATCATTATAGTCATTTTTAAACTAAATTTGGAGTAGAAAGTGTAATCATATTACTCTCAACAGTGTGAAAACACCACAGTGTTAAATATTTTTCCACATTTCATTGTTAATTTTGACACTGAATTGAGTAGAATTAACTCTGAAAATTTGACACTGGCCATACAGGGTGGGGAAGCAAAATTTACAATGAACATTTAGTTGTTTTTTCTCAGCAGGCACTACGTCAGTTGTTTTGAAACCAAACATATATTGATGTCATAATCATACCTAACACTATTATCCATACCTTTTCAGAAACTTTTGCCCATATGAGTAATCAGGAAAGCAAACGTCAAAGAGTGTGTGATTTGCTGAATGCACTCGTCACACCAAAGGAGATTTCAAAAATAGTTGGAGTGTCCATAAAGACTGTTTATAATGGAAAGAAGAGAATGACTATGAGCAAAACTATTACGAGAAAGTCTGGAAGATACTATTAAAGAAGAATGGGAGAAGTTGTCACCCGAATATCTGAGGAATAATTGCGCAAGTTTCAGGAAGCGTGTGAAGGCAGTTATTGAGAAAGAAGGAGGACACATAGAATAAAAACATTTTCTATTATGTCAATTTTCTTGTGGCGAATAAATTCTCATGACTTTCAATAAACTAATTGGTCATACACTGTCTTTCAATCCCTGCCTCAAAATATTGTAAATTTTGCTTCCCCACCCTGTAGAGCAGGGGTGTCCAAACTATTTTTCAAGAGGGCCAGATCTGATAATGTGGAGATTGCCAGGGGCCAGTGGTCCCTTCGGACGTTTTTTAAACAGTAAAAATTACATATAAACGCGCTGTTCTACAACAAGTTTATTTTCATTGTCACAATATCATTTTTTTAAATGGCAGTGTAACCAAATCTGAGCCACTCAGGTGTGAACAAATTAAAAAAAACAATTCTGCCTTCCTTTCACATCTGGAGTCAGATAACATAGAACAAACTGTATGGAGTATCTTAAACATCCAAGTTGATAAAAATCTTAACCCCGCATTCATTTTAAACATGACTTATATGAGTAATCATTACTCATATATTACTCAGTAATGCAAAGTCTGTTAACATTTCAGATGAAAACATATGACTCTTACTCTTGTCTTTCACAAAATCATTCAGAAAGTAATATTTTGTGTCACATCTACAAGTACGTAACACCAGCAGTTATAGGCAACTAACCTGGCAACTTGGTAGCTTACCTTGGTGGTGAATTCATTGAACTCACAGGTTCACATGAAGAGTCACTGTTGTGAGTTTAAAGCAGCTGGAATTTGCTTCACTTTTTCGGAGCGCTCACTCCCTGCTAGCTTGTCGTATGCGTTAGCATGTTTTGTCTGCTCGTGTCTCTTTACATTGAATTCCTTAAACAAGGCAACAGTCTCTTGACAAATTAGGCAAACATAATTGCCTCGATTTTCAGTGAAAAAAATTGTAATTCCTATCTCTCCTGGAAGCGGCGGCCCTCACTGTCAACTTCTGTTTTTTTATTTACAGGCACCATGGTTAGAAATTAGCGAAAAAGGTTCACGGCAAGGTCACAGAGCCAGATAGAGTTAGAGTGGTGCTGCCACCATGAGGTGAAAGGAGAAACTGCATTTGGAACCTTTTATGATTCATGTACTCGGTTCAACAGTCCAAGCGGGCCATAAATAATATATTATAAAACCCAAGCTGTGGGCCATATAAAATCTGACCGCGGGCCGTGATTGGCCCCCGGGCCGGACTTTGGACATGCCTGCTGTAGAGTCTATTTTACTCTCATTTTGAGTGGGACCAAATGTTGTCTGAAGCAGCATTAGATTTAACTCTCTAAGACGTAATATTGCCACTCTTTTTTACTGTGAACCACTGCTTTATTTGACTGGAGTATTAGTCATTAATGAACAGAAGCATAAAGATAGAGTCGAGGAAAAAATTATTAGACCATCAAAAGTCATCAAAAACAATGGTTATGTAATCGAGTACTAACTCCTGTGTGTATCATATGACTAAAACAGACAGAAAAGAAAACATGGAATGCCTTAAAGCACTGGTTTTGTCAGTACAATGCCATAGATACTGATGTAAGAACTGAAGTGGTTTTGGTTATTATCAAGAAAACATGTTAACTGGATAGATATCAGCTCTGAAATTAAACTACTGTGAGCCAATTTTGTTATCATTATATTTGTCCAAATAAATGTTCAGAGTAAAAAACAGAGTGTCTATTTAACACTTACAGAGTTGATTTAACTCTGTTTCAGATAACATTTAGCCCCACACAAAATTAAAAGTAAAACTGACTATGGCCAGTGTCAAATTTTCAGAGTAAATTCTACTCAATTCAGTGTCAAAATTAACAATGACGTGTAAAAATATTTAACACTGTGGGGTTTTCACAGTTAGAGTAATATGATTACACTTTACAGAGCTATTTTTACTCCAAATTCAGTTTAAAAATGACTATAATATTTTAATGTTTATTTCTCTGCAGTGTATTTTCTTCATCAGTTTGCATCTTATGCTAATATTAAAACAATACAGAACTGCAGGGGTCCCTAAGGTGGGGATCGCGTATAAGTTTGGTTTATGGGCTTCATACGCTCTTGGACATGCTTTTCTTTTGAAAGAGCAAAGTCTCCCTGCTTATAACACAATTATTATTTCACAGTGACAATCAGGTTGGGCATTGTTCTGCCTATAGGTTTGACTAATGGTGTCACATTAATAAAAAATAAACATAAAAAGGCCAATAAATGTTGTAAAACAGACACATTAACACAAACCCCCCTTGAACCCCTGCACATAAAACAGAACACAATGAGTAAAATGTCCAGTACCCACAATGCAATGTGGCAGACTGGCACTAATCCTCACTCTGTAGAGTTGAATTTTACACTGCATCTGTGCAGAACTTTACACTGACTTTAACTCTACTGTTAGACCTGGTTTACTCTTTATAGAGTTATAAATACTGTATCTAAGTTCAAATAGCTTGACTCTGAAATACTGACACTGTATTTTTTACTGTGTACCTTTAGTTCAGGGGTGTCCAACCCTGGTCCTCGAGGGCCGGTATCCTGCACGTTTTAGATGTATCCCTCTTCCAACACACCTGATTCAAATGATAAGCCTATCATCAAGCTCTGCAGAAGCCTGAGAACAACTGTCAGGTGTGCTGGAAGAAGGAAACATCTAAAACATGTATGATACCGGCCCTTGAGGACCAGGACTGGACACCCCTGCTTTAGCTGGACCAGGCATTAAAATGAACAAGAAACTGAAGAAAACAAGGGTGGTCTAAGAATTTTTTCTGCGACTGTATGTGAATGAGCCACATTTCCCAGGTTCATTTTCATCTTTTGTCCATGTTGTGATGTTCTGAAACAGTCAAACATGAGGTTCAGGGGCCAAAACTGGCCCTCTAATGCAGGGGTCTCAAACTCATTTTCTTTCAGGGGCCACATTCAGCCCAATTTGATCTCAAGTGGGTCAGATCAGTAGAATAATAGCATAATAACCTATAAATAATGACAACACCAAAATTTTGCCTTTGTTTTAGTGCAAAAAAACCCCCCATTAATTTATGAAAATACTTACTTTTATAAACTATCCAAACAAAAAACATGTGAATAACCTGAAAAAACTTAAATTTCTTATGAAAAATAAGTGCAATTTTAACAATATTATGCCTCAACTTATCATTTCTACATGTGCATTATGGATCGGATCTACAAAGACACTAAACACTTAGTAACAGGCAACAAATTGTTAAAATTGTGCTTAATTTTCTTTAGCCATTTCAGGTTGTTAATATTTGTTCAAGTTATTCATATTTTATTGTTACAGGACAGTTTGTAAATGTAAATATTTTCATAATTTATTATTTTTTACACTAAAACAAAGACATAAATTTAAAGTTGTCATTATTTATACGCATAATGTAATATATTATTTAATGTAATAATGGTTTTTTTTTCCATATCAAACTGAGAAAAAAAATGGAGTCATTATGTTTTGTAGGTTATTATGTTATTATTTGACTGTAGATCATATTAGTCTGTATGTGGAACCTGGACTAAAATGAGTTCGACAGCCTTGACTGTGGAATTTTTGCCGTTTGCAAATTCATCCCACGGGCCGGATTGGAACCTTTGGCGGGACGCATTTGGCCCCTGGCCCACATATTTGAGACCCCTGATCTAATGGGTCCAAAACTGGCCCTCTAATCGGTCCAAAACTGGCCCATTGTGATGACTTTGTGAAATGTAAAAATTACACTGAAGATATTAACAATTAAAGGTGCCAAAGGTGGTTTAGTTCAGATTCCACATTCAGACCAATATGATTTAAATTCTGTCGAACATACTAACTCATAAATGATGTCAACTCCAACTCCAAAAAAGGTCAAGTTACTTCCTGAAAATGTTTACCCCTATAAACTATCCTTTAAAAATGTGAATAATGTGAACATGAAAATTCTTGAGAAAAATAAGCACAATTTTAACAACATTCTGCCTCAGTTTATCAACATACAGATCACAGTGGATCAAATATAAATAAATACATAAAACATCTAATAACAGACAGAATATTGGTGACATTACACTTGTTTTTCATGAGACATTTCAGGTTGTTCATATTTATTCAGGTTATTCACACGTTTTGTGAAAGGATAGTTTGTAAATGTAAATATTTTTATGTAATTTCACTTTTTTAAAGAGAAATATTTGTATTTGTCATTATTTCTAGGTTATTATGATAGTATTTTACTGGTCTGACCCTCTGTAGATCATATTGGTCTGAATGTGGAAGCTGAACTAACATGATTTAACATCCTTGATCATTCATATCTTCAGTGTCATTTTTACATTTCATACATTCATCCCATGGACCAGATCAGACCCTTTGGTGGCCGGTTTTGTCCTGTGGGCCGTATGTTTGTCTGTTTTACGACATCACAACATGAACAAAAGCAGAAAAGTTTTATTTTCCAGCCCCTTAATATGTTTCATCAAGTAGAAACATGTTGTTTAAAAAAGAATATGAGCTTTTTTTTCCAAGTTCTGGAAACATAGCATCTGCTAATTTTGATCATTTTCATTATTTTATATGATAATGTTCATTTTACTCAAAAACATACATATAAATAACAAAAACATCAGCCTTCTGATATATTCCAATATTGTGTTTGTAGTTCTAATGTGTTTTTTCTTCCTGTGTTTTCTTTCTTATCCTCTCAGTTGACATGGAGGATGAAGATGGGACTTGTCTACTTGATGTTTTGTGGTGAGTTTTTCACATTCTTAATTTGAAGCCGCTGTAATTGTGTTTCTGTTAACAGTCAAAGAATAAAATGAATTAAAATTGCTGCTCAGTGACATCTAATGCACATATAATGAGCATAATATCCCTATGAACTGTCTCTTTGCCTTTCATAATTGTCCAGAGTTAAAATAACTGAGGTCGTCTCTGTTTTCATAGTGACCCTCAAGCCCTGAACGACTTCCTTCATGGGACCAATGAGGTAAAACCAAATGTCTGGCACAGAATTACAAAGCAAAACATGAACGGATTTATTTAGTATTTCAAGAATTAAGTGGAAATGTCAAGATCCAAGTTGAAATCCTCAGAGTAAAGTTAAATATGGCAGGAGTAAAATTAGAAATTAAGAATACAGAACAAATAAAGGTGAACTTTCAGAAGGGCTGCTGCTAACCATCTGGACGCCCTGCCTCGAAACACCAAATAAACAAAAATAACAGTCTACCTTTTATTGTTGTAACTTATACCAATAACAACAATAATAATAGCAAAACTTCAGAAAAGGATGTTCAGTTATCAAAAGAACCACATAACATCATTTCACAGTGTGTACAACAGCCAAAACACACACAACCACGAACACAAGTATCTGAAAGTGCCAAATCTACTCCAGTAGAACAAATCTTGTGAAATTAAACAAACACTTTTTATCCAGAAAAATAAATATTATTACTGTTATTGAAACCAATCATGATTCAGTTAGACTGTATAAATAACAAAAGCAAAAACAGATTTAGTAGTTTAGAAATATTGTGTGCATGTTGTGTACCTGAATTGGTGGGTGATGGTAGTTGACCAGAGCTGGAGTCTACAGACCTGCTGGTCAGCTGGGGTCAACGATGGGTCAGCTGGGGTTGACTGATGAATGACCTGCTGGTGGTTTGTCGTCTGGCTCGTCTTCTTGGCCCTGTGCTCCTCCTTGCACATATTTCAGCACTGACCCTGCATATTTTTCAGAAATACAAAGAAAGGGGATCAGCATAGGAAGGGACTCAAACATTCTCAAACATAAAGAATTTTTCAAATATAATACAGTTTAAGACTTCAAAGTGGAGTCATGTAACAGTCCAACCCCTTTGACACCACAGCACTTCTTGATCTTTCAACATGGACTTCTTCTAACAGCACTGTATACTACTGTTTAAATGGAAAGCTGCATTTAGTTGTAATGGAGGGAAGTTGGGTCAAATCTATTTAGATTTTACTTAATCTAATGTAAACCATATTATAATTTGCACAATTACTGGTTTGGGATACGTCCTGTATTCCATCATAACATCATTCTAAATTTATTCTGAAATACAAATGTAGAGGAGTCAGCCTAAGCAAAGATTACATATCAGTGTTAAACATATTTGACCAAGGAATGTTTGAACCTAATGCTAACAAGTAGCCCTCAGCACTTCATTGTTTTTTTATTTCAGTTCCACCTGCAGATGTCGCCCTTGCCAGAGCATCAGAGCGACAGAGACCGTTCCATTTCATGTCACGTTTTTTTACACGTAACCTTCACCCTGTTTTGCCGAAAGTTCACAAAATTTGTTCTCCAATAATAGCCACTGTTCTAGGTAAAGTTTACTCAGTCAAAACACTGATGAAACACTGATGGCTTTGTCACCGGAAGGAGCCTATGTTCGGTCTGAAGCCGAGGGCCAGCTAACTTTAGCCCATCTTACGTAGCCAGCCCCCCACCCCCCTGCTCTGACAGGTTATTTCCAGTCTCTTTCTTGTACCAAGGGCACACCATTCTGTTTGTTTGCTGTTATGCTGTTAACTGGTTAGCTAGCTGCTAGCTTTTTGTTTGTTTGTTTTTTAGCTAGCTGCAGCTCGGTCTTCGTGTGTCAATAACAGCACATTTCTCCGTTAAGTTACATGACCAACCTGCAAGCGATGCACGGGCGTCAGTGCAAAGTTTCTTATTTTTTCTGCCCCCGACTCTTGCTTTTTCGTTGCCGTTTCGGGAAAAAAACAGCTTGTTGTCAAACCGATAGTCAAACTTGAGTTGTGCGCGTGAGTTGTGCATGTGCAATGGAACCAGTGATGCCGGATGGGAAATGACAAATTATCGTACTTTGAGGAAAATTATCGTACAAATCCGATTTGCTGTTGCTCAGGACCATCGACTTCAGGAAAACATTACCACAGACCGTGTTTAGTAGAACTTATAATGCAGTTTGACCTTTAAATAAACTAAAGTACTGTTGGAGAAAAGCTGCCACAGGCAGAACAGCGCCCCCACCTGTGTGGAGGAGGATGAGTCCTATTAACCATCTGCTTCATCATCATGTGTCAAATTTTGAGACTTAATCTGTTTGGAATAAACATCAGTCAATCCACATAAATGACTAAAATGCTTAATAATTGAAGAACTTGCTGAAGGAAGCTGTTTTACAATTTTACTGAGTTCAAAACACACTTTCTAAATCAGGTGTCTCTTCAAACAACACTTTAGTTGAGCTGCTGAAACTTGAAACTTTTAGAATCCAAACTTAAAATCAATCATGTGTTCCTTCAAATAATATTTCACCTGAGCTGCTGAAACCATCATAAACTTTTGTTTATGTTTCATGTTGCCATGCTACATCGTGCGTCACTCGTACTACGTTGTGTGTTGATTGGCTGTAAAGATGAATGTGAGACAATACGTGACATCAGGTGCAGTGCAGGATGTCAAAAAATGTCAAATTAATCAACTTAAAATGGAAAAATAAAGACAAATGTCCAGATTACAGAGATAAACCAGAGGATAAGAGTTCAAGAGTTTTACAGAAAAAATGATGCCAAAACATTAAGAAAAAAGTTAAATATGTTGAGAACAATGTTTAAAAAAAAAAAGAAAGTTAAATCTAATCTTAAAAAAAATGTCAAAAATAGAATTAAAGGAATAAATGTAGGTGGTCTGTTACAATGGAAGGTGTGAAGGGTTAATGTGGTCTTAATACTGAGCCTTAATCCAGACTCCTGTTAAATCCATGTGAGCTGGATCTGTTGGATGTAACCGTGCGTCTCCTCTGGTCTCCTCCACCAGCTGCAGACTGAAGACCTGCTCATTAACTCCTCCTCTGGGGAGCCCTCCCTCTTCACCGACGCCCCGGTGAGTGTCTGGATCCACAGAAAGCAGCGTCACAACAACCAGCGTTTTCCCCGGGAGGACATGTCCTCCAGTCCTCCTGCCTCCTGTTCACTCCTCTAGTCACACCCTGTCCCTCGTGTCCACTGTCGTCTGTCTCACTCTGGTCCTTTTTCTCCACAGAGCCCCGTCTCTCTGCTGGGGGACGGGGGCCCCTCCCCCGACACGCCTCCGCCCGGCTGCGTGGACCTGTCCTTCCTGGAGGAGGCGCTGCTGTCATCGCCAGAGGGTGAAGAAGACCCTCAGGTGGGGTCGGGGGGGCCGCCCGCCGAGGCCGGATGCCAGGCCAAGAAGGGCGAGGTGGAGGAGGCGGAGGAGGCGGAGGTGGCCTGTGACATCCTCCAGCAGAGCCTGCAGGAGGCCGACATCACAGAGCAGACCATGGCCCTGGAGGCGGGTCTGGCCCAGAGCGGGGACAGTCTGTCCCTGTACCCCCCCGCCCCCCTCCTGGCTCCGCCCACCGTCCCCTTTGTCCCCAAGTCCGTGACCCTGCCTGTGACCTCGGCGCTGCCCAGAGACACCCAGGCGGCGGTGGAACCTCCGCAGCCGTCCCTCCTGGCCGTTGGACCTGGGTGCCCGTCTCTGAAACCTGCTGCGCCCCCCCAGCTGATGGGGCTCCTGCCTGGGAATGTGTTTCCTGCTCCTCCTCCAGAGACCTCCTTCTCTCTGAGCCCTGCCAATGGCTCCAGTATGATCATCCACAAGGCGGTGCACGGGGTCCCCAGCCGGCCCCTCATCACCCAGACTCTGAGAGCGGCGGCAACGGCGGCACCCGGCATCGTCCTACAGCGAGCCCCCCTCCCCATCCAACCCAAACTGCCCATCAGCATCCAGCCCAGACTGGTTCAGATCAGTCCCAAACCCACCGGACAGAAACCCACTCCAGGTCTCACATTTGTCTCTGGGACAGCCACGCCAAATATTCTACTGTCCCAACCCCCAGGCCAAAAGCCTTCAGCCCCCCCTCCGCAGACCCCCCAGCAGCTTCCCAAACCGGTCAGTTTACAGCTGGTCAACCAGGGCGGCTCCTTTGTGCTCCAGCCTCAGAGCCTCTTCCACGGCCAGAACCAGTTCCTTCTTCCAGGCCAGTCCCCGGTCACCATCTCCCAGCCCGCCAGCGCCCCTCGGCCTCTGCTGACCCCCACCCACCAGGGTCCATCGGTCCACGGCGTGACTCCGCCCACGGGGCAGCTCGTAGATGGGTCTCAGATCCTCACGGTTCCTCAGAGGCAACTGAACTTCAGCCCGGTCTTCACCACGCCCACGGGGCAGCTGGCACTCCGCCAAGCCACAGTGCTTTCGGGGCCCCTGCAGCTCCAGTCCGCTCCTCCGACCGTCTTCCAGATGCCGGCGCAGCTGGCTGGAACCTACGCCCCTGGGGGGCAGGGCCCGCGGGCCACGCTGGTCCACAGCTCCGCTATTGGAAACCACATCACCCTGATCAACAGTTCAGGGGTGCTTCCACCAGATCTCACTTCCATCTCAATCGTCAACGGGCCCTCTGTGGTCCAGGGGCTTCCCTTCGCCCCTCAGGGCCAGGCCCAGGCCCAGGCCCAGGCCCAGGCCCAGGCTCAGGCCCCGGCTCAGGCTCCCCAGGCAGCTGTGACCGAGGGCCAGCTGGGCCTCCAGCCAGCCTCGGTGGTGCTGCTGCCAGAGAGGACGGTCCCAGAGGAAAGGAGCAGCTCCGAGGAGGCCTTTCATCAAATACCACAGGTGAGGGTTGGAGGGCGGAGCCAGCTGCTCTCCTGCACCTGCCGCAGGTGTTTACACTAAACTGAGGTCACATTCAGGTCACAGCAGACCCCTGAGTACAAATACAGGATACAGAGGTGAGGTTTTCATAGACAGTGGTGAAAGAGAGTCTCAAATATTATTGGGATTATTTGTGGAAAAAAAAAAATTGTGCTTCATCAGACAAACACAAACAAATGCAAATAAAGAGTTCATGTGGAACCCTTCGATGCATAAGTGGGTCAAAAATGACCTGGTGAGGTGGTTTTCTTGTAATATCTTTGTAATGAAAAGTTATTTCATATTCCATGTATTCCTCGAAGAAACATGTTATTGACATCTTGTTATTTAAATGTTTACCTTTAATAGATTTTATTAAATTGTAGTTTTTGTATTAGTACCTTAACCCTCCAGAGGTCGGGGTACTAATACAGTCCATAACACCTGAATTCAACGTGTCCACAAACTTTTGTCCAGATAGTGTATTTTATGTAAAAATTAGTACAGTCAGATTTGATATTTTTCATTGTTTTCCATAAAACTGGATCCCTTCATAAATAACTCTTTCTGAAGATGCCACAGTTCAAACACACCTTAAACCATCTGTTTCCATCTTGAGTGTTCAACCTGTTCTGAGTTCTGGTTCTGGTTCTTCCGACCCTGTAGACCTATGGACCAGTTCTCCAGCACATATCGGTGCAGCCCTCCCCTCCCCCTGTGGTGGCGGTCCTGCAGCCCCCCCCGGACCCCCCTGTGGCCCCGGATCCGGCCGTGGAGATGCCTAAACTGTTGATGCCTCCGGCGGACATAAGCCAGGTGGTGGAGGAGGTGACGCAGTCCATGGGTCAGAACCAGGCCTTTATGCAACACCTGCAGCAGGTCCGAGGTCACCATCATCGTCATCTCCATCATCATCATCATCATCATCATCGTCATCATCGCCATCATCATCTCCGTGTTCACCTGCTCTTCTTGGTCTCCTCCACAGCAGACCCTTCCCTCCCCCATCTCCTCAGAGCTGTTGGCCGGAGCTCTGCCAGTGGTTTCCATGGAGACCCTGTCCTCCCCGGTGACCGGTGACAAAGAGTCCAAACCTCAGACCCATGTGGTCTCGGGTCCGGATGGCCAGTCTCTGATCTCAGACCAGTGTGTGGAGGCGTCGCCGCTGCCCTCCGACCCCGAGGACACGCCTCTGCTCTGCCCCTCCCCTTCCCTCCAGGACTCCTCGCCGACCGGGACCCAGATCCCCCCCTCTGGACCTGAGAGCTCCACCCCCCCACTCCACATCGAGCCCCAGACCCAGTACCAGGTCCCTCATCAGCTCCAGGTCTCACAGTCCCTCTTCGCCCCGCCCCCGTCGTCCGGTTCCCAACCTCCGGCCCTGGTCCAGGTGTCAGCCCCCCAGGCTCAGACCCAGGTCCAGCCGCCGGTCCGCAGTAGCCCCTCCCCCCTGTCTGTCAGCGTCTCGGTGCCTCAGCAGCAGACTGATCCCAGATCTGCCTGCACGAGTCTGGTCTCCATGGGAGGAGACGACTCCGCTGTCCAACAGCACACACAACACAGTGAGTCCACCACAGACACACAACAGACACACAACAGACACAACACAGTGAGTCCACCGCAGACACACAACAGACACACAACACAGTGAGTCCACCGCAGACACACAACAGACACACAACACAGTGAGTCCACCGCAGACACACAACAAACACACAACAGACACAACACAGAGAGTCCACCGCATACACACAACAGACACACAACAGACACAACACAGTGAGTCCACCGCAGACACACGACACACAACAGACACAACACAGAGAGTCCACCGTAGACACACAACAGACACAACACAGTGAGTCCACCGCAGACACACAACAGACACACAACACAGTGAGTCCACCGCAGACACACAACAGACACACAACAGACACAACACAGAGAGTCCACCGCAGACACACAACAGACACACAACAGACACAACACAGTGAGTCCACCGCAGACACACAACAGACACACAACTGACACAACACAGAGAGTCCACCGCAGACACACAACAGACACAACACAGTGAGTCCACCAACCCCAGAGACCCCAGACCCAGTTCCAGCCTGTGTCAGTGTGGTTCAGTCATTATTTCCACAGCTCTAATTCCATTTAAAGGTCCAGTGTCTACGGTTAACAGGCGCCAATTACAGAAATAGGACATAATATTATACTGTTATAATAATATAATGTTATAATATTATACCATTATAATAGTATAATATTCCTGATTATCTTTTCATTAGTGAATAATCACACAAAAAGGAGAATCTGGTTTATTTTTGTCACATTAGAATGAGTCATTTATAACTGAGGGTCTCCTCCTTCTTTTTCTTCCCCCTCCTCCTCTTCCTCCTCCTTCTCCTCCTCCTCCTCTTCCTCCTCCTCCTCCTCAGAGCCAACAGCTGCCTTGGCCGTGGAGAGTAAAGCGTTTACTCTCGATGTCCGTCCATCCTCTCCTGCCGTCCGCAGCGTCCCGCTCCCCAGGGAACGGGTCCCGGTCCCGGTCCCGGTCCCGGTCTCGGTCTCGACGATCCAGCAGCCAGACTCCAAGGTGGGTCCAAGCACACGGGTCTGTTCTAGGTTTAGAAACAGGACGCCACAGCCTGTGTTTGTTCACTGTGACCTTTGACCTTCACACACTTTATTCATCAGCTGAACAGGTGGAGGTAAACCTGTTAAACCTGGAGCCACTAATGGAGAGTGAAACTAATATTTACACATTTATAGATTCTAAATCACTGATGAAACAGGAGAACATTTAATTTAATCTAATCAAGTCTTTAACAAGATGATACATATTAAATCCATTTTCTATTCAGCACAGAGTATTTTTTATCATGACAAGACCCTGGAATATTAAAGAATCTGAATTAATGAATGTTTTATTTCGTTCATATTAAAAGTACAATTCAACCTCCAACAAAAGCAAACGTGTCTTTCATCCTTCCATCTGATCTACTGAGGTTTTGTGGTTTTGTTTTTTCCAGATGGTTATTGGTCTGGATCAGCAGAGGGAGGAGAGGATCACACCAGCAATGCGCAGACACAGGTAACAGACAACCACACACTGGGACTGTACTGCCGCAAAGGATTCTGGTACCTGTAGTTTTTACTCTATATTCTATATGAGAACCATCGGTCTGGTTTAGTCTAATTTTAACTCAGGTTTCCATCCATCCATCCTCTCTATTTCCTCCCTTTCTTTTGTTCGTTTTTTTTTTTTTTTTTTTTTTTAATTTTGCATCACTAAGACCAATATTTATTTTGGCTTCTACTGGAGTAAAGACTTTTCCACCTTTAACCCTTTACAGGTCACTCACTAAAATACTCTGAAATTCAACATTTCAGCCTTAGTGTGTTATTGGACATCATCATCTACCTTATCGTCAGTTGCCGTGACAACAGTCTCCCTCTTCTTGTCATAAAACATCTGAGCAGCACTTGCCAAAAAGTAAACACATGCAGTAAAACAACTTTTATCAGGTCATAAACTGACAAAAATCACACTATTTACAGCTTCAACATGTCTATAAAATCTGTCTGAATCAGTGAATATTGTTATAAAAACCAACATGGTTCTGTACCTAACTAAGGCACATGATTGGACCCATATTTAATGTTTGTGGAAGTGACCAAAATTAGTCACTTGCCCGATAAAGGGTTAAGAGGATGAGGGCAGCCATTCCTCATCCTACTCTGTGGATAAAATAGGAAAATCCAAATGGAAAAAGATGTTTTTTATGAAATAAACGGCTCCTGAATTTATCTGTCCTGTTTTTACTGGACGTTTAACAGCTTGTAATAATTAATGAGTTCGTTTATTTATTTATTTTTAACACTCAGGCAGATTCACAGCCATGGATTAAGTTTAATCCCAGACAAATGTTCCTTAAATCTGTGTCCTTTAGGACTCTTTAGTGATAATACTTCAGCTCTACTGCTATTAATACAACTTTAACAGCTTCTAATGCTAATACTAATAATGATTCTAGTGTTGTTATACTGGTCAAATGTTTCATTTCATTACAAAAAGGAAGGTTATTTATTTTACAGATATTCTACTGTTTGTCCTAAAGCTTCCAATAAAACAATTACAACTTTAAATTCATGAAAACCTTCAGATCTGCCAAACTCAGGTCAAATCAAATGTATTTTTACACTTTTTCTCACATTTTACTTAGAATTACTGCTTTTGGTTCATAAGATGAGTAAAGATAATGATTTTTTTTCCTGCTGTTAATGCATTTTATTATCTTTTATCTTGTTTTAAGCCTATTTCTTTGTCTGTTGCCTTATTTTGAATTCAAATTTTACTGATTTTGGCCATTTTGTGCTCATCATTAGCATTCTTTGTGGATTTGGCCCCAGAATATTATAATTATCAACTTACTGTTCTGTTTTTACTTTCATTTGCTGTGACTTCAACTTTTTCTGTTTTCATATTAACCCGTTACATCAGGGGTGTCAAACGTACGGCCCGTGGGCCAGAAACGACCCACCAAAGGGTCTGATCCGGTCCGTGGGATGAATTTGTGAAATACAAGGGTTCACAAACTTTCCTATATCTGTCATGTCTAACAGTTTTCTTCCAGTATATTAGTGCTTTGTAATCTATGTAATGTTGTATTATGTTGGCTGTTTGTCCAGGACAACAGAAGGAAAGCTTCTGTGCTAAATCTGGTGCATGCATCTTGTCTTTGTATCTAATGCCAATACACACTGTCCTGTAATTACATAAATAAATACAAATACAAATATCTACAGCTCAGTACGATGGAAAAGTGGAAGGAACCAGTAAAATAATAGTATAATAATCTCTAAATGATGACAACTATGAAGTTTTCTACTTGTTTTAGTGTAAAAAACTAAAATTTCATAATGAAATTGTTTACATTTACAAACTGTCCTTTCACAAAAAAGGCTAATAATGTAAAACCACCTGAAAATTCTTAAGAAAAATAAGTGACATTTTAATAATATTCTGTCTTTTATTAAATGTTTTGTATACTGTAAGTTTTAATGCCCATGTGTAAATCAGGCATAATACTGTTGAAATTGTACTTGGAGTTATTTTATTATATTATTAAATTGCATTTATTATTCTTAAATTTCAGGTTGTACATGGTTGTTCAGGTTATTCACATTTTCTTAATGTAATTTTACTTTTTTCACACAGAAAATTTTGATTATTATTTATAGGTTATTATGTTATTATTTTACTGGTCAGAATTGCTTTAGATCAAATTGAACTGAATGTGGTTCTACATGTTTGGTGTGTTTTCCTTTAAAAACATGGGAAATCCAGCCTTTTGGAAAACGATACCGATGAACAGAGAACCAAGGTTATTATCGTTAACGAAAACTAACGAAATGACGAAAACTAGAATTGTAAAAACATTTTCATTAACTGAAATAAATAAAAACTATAATTAAAAGACAAAAACAATAACTGAAACTACATTGTGTGCTTACAAAACTAACTAAAACTTATAAAAATGATAGATAAAATTCCCTTCGTTTTCATCTTTGTCAGTGTCGGATTGATATGAAATCGATTTATTTCCCTCAAGCAATTTTAGCTGCTGGCACCATGTGATATTTAACGGTCCGTCACTTCTGGTCACTTGTGGTTTCCAGTCGTCTTCTGGTCCCCACTCTACCTGGAAACATGGAGACTAAAGTTGGGAGAAAGCAGCAGAGTCCTGTCTGGGATTTATTTGAATACGACGGAGAAGAAGAGAAAAGATACGACAAAACTACAATTAATACTAAAACTAAACTAAAACTAAGCATTTAGAAAAAAATGAAAATGAATAAAAACTAGCAAATGTGCTCTAAAAACTAATTAAAACTAACTGAATTAGAGAAAAAAAAGTCAAAACTAAATAAAACTAAACTAGAATGAAAAATCCAAAACTATTACAACCTTACAGAGAACCCTATATTTGTTTCACGGCCGCTGTTGTTATTTTTACATCTTTAATTCTTAATTTCCAGGCTCTGACAGAGTGTTTTGGGTTTTTTTTCTGTCCTTCAGGTTCCAGCAGCAGATCTGTCTGGACCACGGCGCCGTCCAGAGGCCGTCCACCGGTCCGTCCTTTTCCACGTTGGAGGACGCCGTGCGACGCCTGCTGCCGTACCACACCTGCGCCGGTCACCTGCCCACTCAGGATGACTTCAATTTAGGTTTGTACACTTTTATCAGACATAGGCCTCAAGCATGTTTTACTCCCGTTGATATAAACTGTAGAGACTTTTTCCAAAATGAACAATCTGTGGACGACATGACGGCAGCTGGTCCCTGAAGTCCAAAACATGAGAAACTAAAAACTGACAAACTGTTAAAAATAACTGTGCATTTACTTCACAAACTATGATCCAAGAACTAATAATGAAAAAAAAAACACATTCAGATCCTGTATGAAAGTAAAAGTTTTACTACTGCACTAAAGTACATGAAAATATACTCTAAACCAGGCAGGGGTGTCAAACTCATTTTCTTCTGGGGGCCACATTCAGCCCAATTTAATCTGAAGTGGGCCGGACCAGTACAATAATAGCATGATAGCCAATAAATAATGACAACTCGAAATTGTTTTAGTGCAAAAAAATGACATTCATTTATGCCAATATTTATGTTTACAAACTATCCAAACAAAAAGGATGTGAATAAACTGAAAAAAATAAAATTTGTTAGGAAATATAAGTACAATCTTCTCAATATTTTTGCCTCGACTTATCATTTATGCATATGCATTATAGATCAGATCTACAAAGACACAAAACATTTAGTAACAGGCAGAATATTGTTAAAATTGTACTTAATTTTCTTTAGACATTTCAGGTTGTTCTTATTTGTTCAGGTTATTCACATTTTATTGTTAAAGGATAGTTTGTTCATGTAAACATTTTCATAATTTAATGTTTTTTGCACTAAATCAAAGACAAAAAATTGGTGTTGTCCTTATTTATAGGTTATTATGATACTATTTTTGAGTTTGATGCCCTAAATTGCACTTTGCAAATTCATGCCGCGGGTCAAATTGGAACCTTTGGCGGGCCGGTTTTGGTATGTTTGACACCTGTGCTCTAAACCATCTGCACTGAAAGTCAGATTTAAAAGAACAGATCTGATCATCTATCTATTATTAACTAAATGTGCAGTAAAATGGTTCTTGTCAGTGTTTTACTGTTAAACTGGAAGTTTTAGGGTAAATACTAGTGGTAGTTAAAGCACATTTTAAAACACATACTATAGCCCTACCACTGGAGGGCACTGACGACCATTGGTCAAAAGGTTCCAAACACACTGGGGACAACTTTTAGAACTAATTACAACACTTTTTATGCGATTTTGGAGACCTGACCAAAATCATTGTTTTTGGACCACATACTATAACCATACCATTCGACCACTGGAGGGCGCTGATGAACATTAGCCAAAAAGTTCCAAACGCTTTAAAACATAGAACTTCATGGAAGTCATTCTGAACACGTGTCCTACTTGAACATTTATCGACCACATAGTGTAGCTTTACTTCTTGGCCACTTGGAGGCACAGATGACCACTGGGAAAGAGGGTCAAAACACCTCGAAGGATTACTTGAACCTAGAAAACATTTAAGCAAATATGGAGATGTGGACAAAACTATTATGTCTGGACCACTTAGGCACACCATTCAGCCCTCAGAAGGTGCTGACAAACACTGGGAAAACACCGTGAAACTACCTCAGATATCTCAGGGAGCATTTAAGAAAGACAAAACAGTTACCTGGGAGAATTTTTAACCAAGTCTGGAGACACGTTCAAGGTGATAGTTTTGGGGCACAGACACACCATGGTCAAGCAGTGATGTTCAACACTCCTCATCTACAGCGGTGTTTCTCAAACTGTGGGGCGGGCCCCCCTGGGGGGGCGTGAAGGTTTGCCAGGGGGGTCATGGGATCACTCCTGGGTTTTTTTTTTCCTCTTCAGGTTAGAACATGTAGCAGGTGGAACTAATGTTTTAGTGGTGGAGCACCCTGGACTCATTTTAGGGACGTACGACAGACAAATCTACTGCCATGGTGATCTGTCACTAGATTATACAGAGTTTAGGTTTTTACAACAGACAAGGATTTGACTGGAAAAGATTAATGTGTGATGTTTCTGTTTTTGCACAGTTTGTACATTTTACACTTTAATGCTCCAAGATGTGCAATGGAAACTGGCACAGCCACTGATATTGTTAAAATGTTCATCTTTGTTACCAAAATTTGTTTGTTGTTCTAAAAAAAGTAACTTTATTGTCATAGTTGTAAGATAATTGCCCATTTCCTATTTATATTTGGAAAAATATTGTCTCAGAGAGCAATCTTGTTGAGTTAAGTTTTATTGTTCGAGCAAAAATCTAAAATATTTTTAATTTGCACAACAAATTATTTAAGGAAAAGCAAAAAGTGTTGTTACAATATTAATGTTTCTTTCAATAAAAGTTATAATTGTACCACTGTTACAATGTTATTGGGGTTGAGGGAGGCCTGCAGATGTTTCATCCTCCATAGGGGGGCCCGACAGAAAAAGATCGAGAACCACTGATCTACAGCAACGTCTTATATTTTCTAAGACCGTTTGTTACTAGAACCACATATCTGTAAAAGTAAAGTTTTAAACAGGCTTGTGACGATGCATTTTACACTGAAACCAAGAGGATTTTTAAAAAAAAAAAAAAAAGAGGAGGATTTGACAGTGAATCCATAAAAGAAGAAGAAAGAGGAAACAAGTGATTAAAGCTGTCAAACACATGTATTAGAGTTAAAAAGATGCAGTAAATGGAAATAAAAAGGTACCTCAGCTTTGTGCGACTGCATGAACCATCCAAACACTCGTCTTCAGTCGTACTGGTGTATTTCCAGTGGGGGTCAGTTAAAGGGATCCTTTCGTTTCCACAGTGGACCAGGAGTTTGACACCGTGTCCGGTTTCCTGTTGAAACGAACCAAGGACATGGTCAACAAATACAGGCAGCTACTGGTTAGAGAAGCCCAGGTAAGACCAAGAACAACACCACACTCATCCAGTATCCAACGCCTCTGTGCAGTCTGTTCATGTACATCTGAGTTCAGTTCATTCAGAAAAGGACTGTATTTAACATCTACACTGCAAAAATCAAAGTCTTACCAAGTCTTTTTTTCTCATTTCTAGTCCAAATATCTCATCACACTTAAAATCAGACAGAATCACCTAAAGAGGAACTTTTCAGTGAGATAGAAGAACTGATTTATAGACAATAGATCTGGAAAATCTGATTTAAAAAAATCTTACCAAGATAATTTTCACTTGGTCCATTGACAGATTTTTTTTTTGCTTGAATTAAGCAAAAAAAAAAAAAAATCTTGAATTAAGTTAAAAAAAAAAAAAAAAAAAAAATCTGTTTGTTGCAGAGATTATCAAAGTTTTTTTCTTGTGAATTCACAAATTGAATCTAGGGAAATTCTTGTAAAAGTTGAAAAGTTCTTGTAAAAGTTTGAATATTTTCTTGTAGATGTACCATTAAATCTGCAGACAATACAAGGTTTTTTCTTGTAAATTCAGTTTTAGTTTAGAAAATTTAACCATTTGTCTCATGAATCAGTATTTTCTTGTAAATTTACAAATTTATTAACAGAGAATATCCAAGAAAAAAATATGGATTGAGTTTTTTTCTTTACCCGTGTCATCATCCTGTTAGTACACAGGGAGTTTTATTATTTTTATTTGATATTTATGTATTTTATTTATAAATGTATAAATAATATATGAGTGTGATCCTGGGTGGGTCGGTCTGGACCTGGACCTGCTGACGTGGTCTGAACCTGGTCCTGTTTCTGCAGCAGGAGAGTCCATCGGCGGAGATGGTGATGCTGGAGCGGCTCTTCCTTCAGGCCGAACGCTACACGTTAGCGGAGGATCGACGGCGAGCTCGCAGAGACCCAGGTCAGGCCGGCGGCGTCCACCACAAACACACACTTCACCGTCACAGCCTCCAGTCTGTACCTCAGGGGATGCTGGGTAATTAGGAAGTGGTTGGTGGAGCATTAGAACGAGGTTAAGGATGAAGATTAAATGAACACGTTAAACCAACATTAAATCCACTCATGTTACGAAACAACAAACACAACATGCATCAGATTTAACAAAAGGATACAATAAAGTTTCCTCTTTTTAATTTTTTTTTCTCCCGTTCCATCTTCATTTCCCATCGGGGTTTGTTTGGGCTGCAGATCGTTTTCCTCCGGCACCAGATGGAGTGTTTTTCCACTCAGATGGTTCCAGGCTTTGGGGATTTCAAAGCCTTGTCTTCTCCTTAGAGACAGAGTTGTAGAAACTCAAACACAGCGCTGCTCTGGAACTAAGTACACTTTTACTGCAGCAGTTTCATTTTCTGATGCTTTACCCTCCTGCTACACTAAATCTACTGGATGTTTTACATTTATTTATTTATTTAATTTACTCAATTTGATATAAAATCATGACAAATTATATTTTGTCATCGATTAAAGCTGTTTCTCTCAAAATTGTATCACCTTGCATATGTTACTTAAAGTAGTTCTATGCAGTATTAATATTTCAAACTCTGACCAGCAGGGGGCAGTCTGGTACCAAAACCACCAATGAATCAACCCTTTGTATCAGTCACTGAATAAAATATAATGCTCATTGTTTCCACATCCGTATTATGGAATCAAAGTTTTCTTCAAACTAAAACTCATGGACACTTATTTTAACAGTCACTAAAATAACAGTGTCTTATAATCTTCATGTCCCGCATCAGCTGATAGTTTACATTATAGCTCTGTTAGCTTAGCTCTGTTAGCTTAGCTCTGTGTTTAGACTGAAAACAGCCGCAGTAAAACCATTAATCACCTGTTTTCTGTTGGGTTTGTGTTGTCAGTAGCTGAACTAAAGATCTGTTTGAATCCAACAAACAAGGTCAGAACTGTCACAGTTTAGTCTGAACTGTGGATCAACAAACAGCAACTTAGCAAATATAAAAACATCCCATAATATCTTTATACCTCCATAAGCCTCAGAATCAAACTCACCTGTGTAGAAGAAATGCTGACATTTAACCATTAAACTCCATTCTTTACATTTACAGCTGAGTCCAATGGAAACAACACAGTGACTCTAGTTTTATCACTTATTTTGTATAACTGACAGTTGTTTCTTTCTGGTTCTCATCCTCAATTTGGCCTTGGCTGGCGAGTGAATGTATATGACCACTAGAGGGAGCAGTGACCGTATGTGACCGTATGTGACCACTAGAGGGAGCAGTGACCGTATGTGACCGTATGTGACCACTAGAGGGAGCAGTGACCGTATGTGACCGTATGTGGGCACTAGAGGGAGCAGTGACCTTATGTGACTGTATGTGACCACTAGAGGGAGCAGTGACCGTATGTGACCGTATGTGACCACTAGAGGGAGCAGTGACCGTATGTGACCGTATGTGACCACTAGAGGGAGCAGTGACCGTATGTGACCGTATGTGAGCACTAGAGGGAGCAGTGACCATATGTAACAGCTAGAGGGAGCAGTGACCGTATGGTGACCACTAGAGGGAGCGGTGACCTTATGTGACCACTAGAGGGAGCAGTGACCGTATGGTGACCACTAGAGGGAGCAGTGACCTTATGTGACCACTAGAGGGGGCAGTGACCGTATGTGACCACTAGAGGGAGCAGTGACCTTATGTGACCACTAGAGGGGGAAGTGACCACTAGAGGGAGCAGTGACCGTATGTGACCGCTAGAGGGAGCGGTGACCATATGTGACCACTAGAGGGAGCGGTGACCGTATGTGACCACTAGAGGGAGCAGTGAGTGTATGTGACCACTAGAGGGGGAAGTGACCACTAGAGGGAGCAGTGACCGTATGTGACCACTAGAGGGAGCGGTGACCGTATGTGAGCACTAGAGGGAGCGGTGACCGTATGTGACCACTAGAGGGAGCAGTGACCTTATGTGACCACTAGAGGGGGAAGTGACCACTAGAGGGAGCAGTGACCGTATGTGACCACTAGAGGGAGCGGTGACCGTATGTGAGCACTAGAGGGAGCGGTGACCGTATGTGAGCACTAGAGGGAGCAGTGACCTTATGTGACCACTAGAGGGGGAAGTGACCACTAGAGGGAGCAGCGACCATATGTGACCACTAGAGGGAGCAGCGACCATATGTGACCACTAGAGGGAGCGGTGACCGTATGTGACCACTAGAGGGAGCAGTGACCGTATGTGAGCACTAGAGGGAGCGGTGACCGTATGTGACCACTAGAGGGAGCAGTGACCGTATGTGACCGCTAGAGGGAGCGGTGACCATATGTGACCACTCGAGGGAGCAGTGACCATATGTGAGCACTAGAGGGAGCAGTGACCATATGTGAGCACTAGAGGGAGCGGTGACCGTATGTGAGCACTAGAGGGAGCAGTGACCTTATGTGACCACTAGAGGGAGCAGTGACCTTATGTGAGCACTAGAGGGAGCGGTGACCGTATGTGAGCACTAGAGGGAGCAGTGACCTTATGTGACCACTAGAGGGGGAAGTGACCACTAGAGGGAGCAGTGACCATATGTGACCACTAGAGGGAGCAGCGACCGTATGTGACCGCTAGAGGGAGCGGTGACTGTATGTGACCACTAGAGGGAGCAGTGACCGTATGTGAGCACTAGAGGGAGCAGTGACCTCATGTGACCACTAGAGGGGGAAGTGACCACTAGAGGGAGCAGTGACCGTATGTGACCGCTAGAGGGAGCGGTGACCATATGTGACCACTAGAGGGAGCAGTGACCATATGTGAGCACTAGAGGGAGCAGTGACCATATGTGAGCACTACCACTACCAAATGTATTAAATTCTTCTTATCCTTCAACAGAGTCCTTCATGATGGCCTTGGCTTCTTCAGCGTCTTCCCCTCGTGATGCTCCGCCCTCTGGCTCCGCCCACCTCTTCTCCTCCAGCAGCCCCTCCTCCCCTCCGGCCTGGACCCGCCTGTCTGACCGGCCTCCGGGCCTTAAGACCTACCGCTCCAGCTCCCGCGGGGCCCTCAGACTCACCATCAAGCAGGAGTCCGGCTCCCGTAAGGTGGTCCACAACTCCGCCTGCGACCCAGGACTCAAAAGGGACCACACGGGTCAGCTGACCAACGGGAACGAACGCCACACCTCCTCCTCCTCCTCTCAGGCCCCCAACGGAGCGCTGTTGCAAGAGATCTCCAACGGGTCCCTGGGCGCCGACGAGGCCCCGCAGACTAATTACAAAACTAAAACCCCCAACCCCATCCTGTCCACGCCAGACCCACAGGCCGCCTGCTTCGAGCTGCCCCCCAGAGATGTCACCGCCCCCAAACTGAAATGCTATCGCCTGGATGCGTCGCCGCCGCCGCCTCAGCCGGAGCAGCGGTTCAGCCCGCCGCCGCCGCTGCTGCAGGAGGACAACATGCTCAGCGAACACCTGCAGAGCGCCATCGACAGCATCCTGGAGCTCCAGCGCCTGCAGGGGCCCTCGGCGGCCCCCGGCAGGGCCACGGCGCCAGGCCCCGCCCTGGACCAGGCGGTCACCAGCATCCTGGAGGGACACCTGTGACGGAACCTGGACCTTCTGTCGGAGAACAAAGAGGAACCCGAGGCAGGAGCGTCGGACGCGTTCTCCTCTGAGAATCCGGGTTCTTCAGAGATTCATTTAAGGAACCGATTGTTTTTGAAGAGAAAAGGAGGAAGAGGAGGAAATAAAGAGGCACTATACAGAGATGCATACCAGACAACAGCACTATAATAGTCCCATAGATGTTAGATACTTCATTTTCGATGTACGTTTGTGGAAAAAAAAAATCTATTTGAATAGGAGCTCTATTGTTTCAGTGGTAGTTGAGTCATTCAGAGGTTTACGACACTGGTGTGACCTTCATCAGCATATAGTATATAAGTAATAGTGAGGACAACGAAACGTGGACTAGACTGAGATTATTCAATAGTTTTTTATAAGATTTCTTTCCAAATGTGAACCTTTTCTTTTTTGCATAGTGCCAAGCTTCCAGGGTATTTATTTTGATAATCTGTGCCAATTGTGTTTCCAGATGAGTTGCGTTGATTCCGAGCGGCTGAATGATGATGATGATGAAGATGATGATGGTGTGTGTGTGTGTGTGTGTGTGTGTGTTTGAGTGTGTGTGTGTTGCCTTTGTGTGAATGTTAACGGAGAGCGAGTCCAGTGCTTATCGTCAAATACAGCATCGCCTCCTCCATCGTCACGGCTTCAAACGAATGAAAACTCCAAAGAATTTGTGACTTGCTACGTCCTGAAAACACCAGCAAACGTCCATGTTTGTGTTTCTTGGAAAAAAAACAACCGGAGTCCGTCCACGTTAAGAGAGAAAGAACCCGACAGGGCGAGAAAAAAAAAAAACATTGGTAGAATCGTGATTTTTTTTATTTTTTTTTTGTCTGTGAGATATTTCTGTCAAAAAAAAAAATGGTTTCGCATAATGTATGTGTTAACGTGCAAGCAATAATGGGCGGGGCAGAGCGGCGGCAGTGGCAGCAGTGAGGGGGCGGGGCCATTCGTTGTTTGGTTTAACTTTTCACCGTCGCTGCTTAAAAATCTACAAATCTGCAGTTTTTTTCAGGAATGAGATGCTTATTTTTCTGTCGGAGCCCGTTTTATTTCAGAGACAGTTTTTCTTTTTTCAAGGGCTCGAAAGACGTGAAACTGACCACGAAATGTCCAGAAAAAAAAACGCCCAAAGTTTTGTTTCCAGACGCGTTCGATCGTCCAGAACCTGAGCCTCTGCATCGAAGAGCCTTTGACCAAAAACTGGAGGAATCATCTGCTTCATCTCAACTTTCAGAGCTCGTCTTTATTTATTTATTTATTATCATTATTATTATTATTATTATTATTATTATTAATGAATCTGTTGCTGACTTTGCGAAGCCGAAGATTTACTCTCACGAGCAATAGGATTTCTGCGACATCTTCCGTTAGCGTGACAATCTTTTGGTTTGTGTGAAAATGTGAAAAAAACAAACGCAGATCTTGCTCGTAAAACGTGCAAAACATTCATTGTGGGTTTTTTTTTTCGTTTTTTTACCTTGAAGGTCATAATGTAAAAGCTGCAAACGAGTAGAAATTAGAGAAAAAGAAATTTAGCTTTCGGAGATTCTCGTGGGATCGAGGTCGAGCTTCGAATTGGAAGTTTAGAATATGCCTTATCCTAATAATTCAGTACCTTTAAGGAAACGGAATTTTACAAAGAAAACGGACAATAATGTGATGTTTTAAATGTCAACGTTAACCCGTCGCATCGGAAAAGAAACTGAAGATTTGGGGCTAAAATCAAACCGGCCTCGACTTCCACCGATCAGCCGTAACATTCTGACCACCGATACGAAAAGTGTTAAGAATACTGATTCTTTCATTCCAGTGGGAGCTGTGAGTGGGTGATGATGACCAACGTCAGGACCTGAGTGACCCAGACCGGGTCCAGAATGGAACGGTGATGACTGGGTCAGAACATCTCCACTACAGCAGCTGTGGATGGTGGGCTAACGCTGCCTTCATGTGCTATAGGAATTGTGGTAAATACTAGTTACAAACTCAAAAATCGGACATGAACGCCCCCTTGTGTCGTATTTTCCACTGGAGAACTTTGATGAAAATAACCTTTGACCTTCTCAACACGGCTGAGAGCAATGAGGGATTCATTGCGAATTACAAACAATGATTTTATTAACGTTCTGCTGCTGTTAGATGATGGTTTTCTACATTTACAGAATACACAATTTGGAAAAGAAAATTGCCAAAAAAAATAAATAAAAATAATTAACACGTCCAAAACTGTTTTACCCAAGTAGCAGGTTCTGATAAATTATGTGTCAGCCATATTTCATTTCGCTACGACAACAAAAGCACTTGAACACAACGCACTTAGATTTCGAATTCACAAGAGGAAAGGATGATCTTCCCAATAGCACCTGAAGGCAGCATAAGGAACCACCATAGAACATCAGTGGAACGAACTGATAAACCCGTCCCATCCCTCCTCTGTCTGGTCCCACGGAGGCCGGACTGGAGAAGATCTGCTTCTGTAGATACTGTTGGTCTGTTCTAAACACTTTACCCTGGAAATGAACCAGATCTGGAGATGAGCTGACCCAGTGATCTGTATCTGAGGCTACGTTCACACAGCAGGTCTAAATGCACAACTTGGATTTTTGGGTGAATTACAATTATTTTTGTGTGCGCGTTCATATTACGCATTAAATGCGACTTCTGTCAATTTTCAGTATGAAATGAATGTGACCCTGAAGTGACCCACATGCACTAAAGAGGTCCTGACGGAATACGTGACCACGCAGACACGCACTGTGTTTACGGAAGTAACACGGAATTGTAACGTTTGTCGCATTTCAATGACGTAAAGGTCGGATAAATGCGACCTGGCCGTTCAGACTGAAGTTGTATTGCAAAATATCAGATATGTTCGGAAGAGGATTAGGGCCACTGGAAAAAAATAATTAAGGTCCAATATATTTTTTTATTATTATGAGAAAAAAGTCTGAATTCTGACTTTTTTTTAAAATCAGAATTCTGACTTTTTTGTCAAAAGTATTTTTTAAAAATATATTGGACCTTAATTTTAATTTCTCAGAATTCCGTTTTTAATTTTTTTTATTATTGTTTTGAGATTAAAGTCACAATTCTGAGAAAAAAAAAGTCTGAATTATGACTTTTTTTCCTCAGAATTCTGACTTTTTTCCTGAGAATTTTGACATTTTCCTCAGAATTTGGCCTTTTTTTAATCAGAATTCTGACTTTTTTGTCAGAATAATATTAAAAAATATATATTGGATCTTAATTTTAATTTCTCAGAATTCTGTTTTGATTTTTTTTATTATTGTTTTGAGATTAAAGTCAGAATTCTGAGGAGAAAAAAAAGTCTGACTTCTAACTTTTCCCACAGAATTCTGACTTTAATCTCAAAATTTCTGACTTTTTTCTCAGAATATTAATACTAAAATATATTGGACCTTCATTTTAACTTTCTTTTCCAGTGGGCCCTAGTCCTCTTCTGTAGATACGCATCAGATTTAGGACCACATATGAAAGTGTCCGGGGTCAGATTTGAAAAAAAAATCACATTAGTGCTGTTCAAACTGTTTAACAGATCGGATACGGTCACATATGGGCAGAAAAATCGGATTTGGGTGACATTTACCTGCAGTCTGAACTGTCTCTACTGTTGAAGGTTTTCCTGTTTCTAACACGTCGACTTGGTGTCTTTTTTATTATTTATTCATTTATTACATCTGGTGTCTAATATCTCCGCCCGCTGACCGGTCCCAGTGGAATCAGATCATCTACATTAAAACCACTTGTGTCACTTATTTATGGCTGATCCGTGAACGTTGAATCACATTTGTCGTTTTTTTCTTTCTTTAAATGTGAAATCGTCTTTTGTCGGATTGAACAAAAGCAGTTATAATATGCAGTAACTTAGTGTTGAAACCTCCGCAGTCGATCAGGGTGGACGCACGCCAGGGTTTTCAACTGAATTTGTCTGAGATGGAACTGATTGAAGCCAAATCTTCGGGTGCGTTTCCGCCCTGACGGAGGTTTCGCTGTGATGCAGTAAAGATGTCAGAGTGTCGTTCACGACGCGGGATCGCACTCAAAGGGGGGATCGTCTCCACACGTCGCCATTTGTAGAATTATTTTCACGTGTTTCCCAAAGTTTAACGCTCGAGGTTTTATCTCCAGAGGTAACTTCGACCGAGTCCCCGTTGGCGAAGTCGCCTCACGTGCCATTTGTTACCATCGTGTTCTGCGTAAAGACGCCGACGAGTAGGAAAAGCGCTTGGATCACTCCTGCATGTTGAGCCATTTGGGTATTGATCACTCTTATTTGTACCGTGTGTGTTTTTGTTTCTGTTTCTGACTGAACTGTGAAACCAGGGGAGCTCATCCACCGATCGTAACTTCAGCTACGAAAACATTTGACTGACAGATTGTTCTGATGCCAAAATCAAGAGGCCTTAATTCAGCAAAACTAGATTGTAAAAAAGAAAAAAAGAAAAAAAAAAAAAAAAGAATGGAAAAAAAAAAAGTCATTCCTGACAAAAAAATTCAACTTAAAGACTCCTGAAAGTCACGAGTGATTCATATATGAAATGTTAAGAAAACCGCTTTTGTACTCATTTTTACAGACTATTTATTAAACTGTGATTTTGTAAGAAATAAAATAAAAGAAAAAAGAATCGTGGTCGTGTGTTTAATGGATTTGACTGTTGAACTACATTGGTTTCATGTGAACTTGGTCAAAATTAATAGCGAAGAGAATTAGTAATTTCAGCTTTTATATACACAGGTATTTGTAGTAACTTTTTTCACTGTGTTTTTTTTTTTACTTTGTTTAAATGCAGTGACAACAAACTGCAAAGTGTAATAAAAAAAAAGTGGTCAAAGTTTTCACACCAGTCAATTGAAATTTTTTTTTTTTACAGTTAATTGACAAATTTTAGAGTGAAAGTTGAAGAAACTAGTTATTTTGTTTTAAGACACAATGAGATGAATATGACATAAAAATAAATATAAATAAAACCAAGATTAAACCAGTTGAAACCACCGTAATGTCGGCTTTTATAATTTAGTGCTAAACTTCTTTTTCCAGTGCAGTTTAAGCTGTTTTTTCAAGACTGAAACCACATTAAATCTGGTTATTTGTGGTTCTCAATTAATGGAAGAAGATTAGGGCCACTGGAAAAAAAATTAAATTAACATCCAATATATTCTTTTTATTATTAATCTGAGAGAACAATAATCAGCCTTTTTTTGTCAGAATTGTCAGGACAAAAATAAAAAAAAAAATTTAAAAAAATTGAAAGTCAGAATTCTGTTTTGAATATTTAGGCCCGAGCCGAGTAAAGCCGGCGCAGGGCCGACTGAGTCTGCAGTGGGCGCATGGGGACGAAATCACCAGTGACGCAGCCGCCTTTCTCCACTGTCACCACTCTCACACATGTTCACATTCACGGCAGTCAGACCTTCAAGAACATGTACATGACATGAGCACAAACCACATATTTACACCTGCTCAGAATGAATGGGAGTTAATGGGCCACACCCAGTCGGGGTCAGTCACATGTATGCAAGTGAGACCCTGGACCCCACAGACCTGTGTGGGACCTCCAGAGCTGTCAAAGTCAAATATGTGGTTTCCATGGAAATGGATATATCGTTCCTGCTCAGATTATTAATATTTTTATAATTTTTATGTTTACTTTTCTTTCTCCTACCCTTTGAGCTCAAAATTTGACCCCCTGAACATTTACGAAAACTCACCTAATTTTGCGAAGTTTTTTCAGAAATTTGCCTTTACAAAAATTGCCTCAGTTCAGACATACGAACACTGATTTGGTGTTTGTATGTCACTCAGACGTCCATCTCCCAGGTCTACATCAAGGTTATCGTTAACAAAAACTAACGAAATGACAAAAACTAGAATTGTAGAAACATTTTCATTAACTGAAATAAATAAAAACTATAATTAAAAGAAAAAATAACTGAAACTGTATTGTGTGTTTACAAAACTAACTAAAATGGATAAAAATTATGGATAAAATTCCCTTCGTTTTCGTCTTTGTCAGTGTCGGATTGATATGAAATCGATTCATTTCCCTCAAGCAATTTTAGCTGCTGGCACCATATGATATTTAATGGTCCATCACTTCTGGTCACTTGTGGTTTCCAGTCGTCTTCTGGTCCCCACTCTACCTGCAAACATGGAGACTAAAGTTGGGAGAAAGCAGAGTCCTGTCTGGGATTTATTTGAATATGACAGAGAAGAAGAGAAAAGATATAAAGAAACTAAAACTAAACTAAAACCAAGCATTTAGAAAATAACAAACTAATAAAAACTAGCAAACCTGCTCTAAAAACTAATTAAAACTAACTGAATTAATTTTGACTTTTTTTTCTCTAACTAAAACTAAACTATAATGAAAAATCCAAATTATAACCTTGGTCAACATCCTTTCATTGGAAAAATATTAAATTTTGCTCCATAACGCCCCCTACAAAATTACCTTTACTAAAATTGCTTCAGTTTGGACATACAAAAAAACAATTTGCAATAACTGTTATTTTATGACTTTCCTTTAGACCGTCACTGCTGTTCAAGTATTTAATGAAGGATACTGAGTTTTTATTTTGTCTATTTTAGTCCAAATTGTTGATATTATGTGATTTCTGTGGTTTGGACAAACATCCAGAGGTGATGTTTTATTTTTACTGTGTCTTCCAGGGGGTTTAGTTGTAGGTTTGTAGCTTTTCCTCTGGTACAGACTGGAGTACACTGTGTGAAAACACCCTTAAGGACCATCACATTTAAGTCTGTTCTCTTTAAGGTCTATTTAAGACTAAGGATCTGAACACATAGAACCATCACCTCTGACCTTTGACCTCTCCTGTTGAATCTAACAAACCACCAAACGACACATGAATAATACAAATATGACTTTATTTCTTTTTTAAATCACAATTTGAAAACAACCGTTCGACACATTCACATGAATAAAGCAGCAGCTGTTGGAGTTCCGTTAACCTGCTCTGTGAACACAGCGCCGCCCTACTGTCAGAGTCGGCTCAGCGCTGGCGCCTCGTCATCACGGTACAGGTTGGATTCTGGAAAACGACGTCATATTCAAAGCTTTGAGCTGAAGCGAGGCTGCGTCGTCGAGTCTCTGGTCGGGTCGGGGTTTAAGAGGCGCATTAGAACATGAGCCATGAGGGAGCCCCGCCCACCGCGAGAAACGGCGACGCAACGGCAAAACAAAGAAGAGGGAGGATGAACGAAGGCGGCCAGCGTTAGTCCGTCTCTGCAAAAATAAACAGGAGATGGGTGGCGGCGTTCTGGACAAGCGCTCTGGCCCAACGGCGCCGCAGCACCGGACTCAGTTACAGGTCGGTGTCAGGGGCTTCTGGGAAAAAACATCAGTCACGTATCGACTTAAAACAGGAGCAGAAAGAACGGCGATGTGAGGTCGAAATGAAACGACCTCATCTCCAAAGCAAATCATTTCATGTCACCATGACGATATGAGCCACAGACCTGCAGGGGGCGGAGCTTCATTCAGTTCAGGAAGAAGGAGCAGGTCGCGGCGTCTAAAAAGCAGTTCAATATTATAACCATTTCATAAATAATTATACGTTTAGTGTCATAAAAAAGTGTCTGTACATGATCACATGAGGTCCAGTGGGGCAGGTTCTTCGGGGTCAGTGCTGGTTTCAGGTCCAGATCTGGTCCTGGGTCCATCAGTCGGACCAGGTGAGTGCGTTCCCTCACACACTCGTCGTGGTTGTGTCTCCACAGGACGTCGACGCCCACTGTTTGTGTTTGAGCTGATGGACCCGAGCCTCCGCCGGTCTGGGATCTGGACCGCCACCTTGGTTCTGGTTCCGGTCCGTCCTTCTTTGTTTGGACTCATTTCAGTTCGATGTGGACGTCCTCGCTGTACCTGCGGAGGAACTTCTTGTGGTTGTGGTCGACGGACCAGAGGGGGGGGAGGTGGCGAGGCCGCATCGTGTTCAGGAAGTGCTGCCTCCAGCGGCGCTCCAGCTCCATGAGGCCCCGGAGACCCTGGTTGGCGTGAGCCTGGACCACCTTCAGACCATGGGGGACGTAGGCGTCGTTGAAGATCCTTCAGAGGAGAGAGACGTGGTCAGACGGAGACTGAAGCGGCGAGGACGTCATTGGCCGATAACTATTAGAACTACTTATTGGGTTTACATCGAACAAAAAACTAGGATCATTAAACAAACAGATGGCGTGAAGGTCGACATGTGACGTCTAAGAATTTAACGAGTGTAAAAGAGTCACAAGTTTGATTTGGAAACTTGATAAAGTAATAACCTGTTTAACTCTTAAAAATCTGTGTATCATTCGTTCTTTTCATATTTAATTGAGGATCCACAATCGGAAAACGAAAAAATGAGTCATTTTATTCTTAATGTACAAATTAAAAATAAAAAACGAGTCGTCATTCTTTCGATTGTACGCACAAATGAAAAATTGGAAATTAGCAAATGGACCAAATGTGGGGTTTCATGTTGACATTTTTGATATCCAATTTGTTTTGACCCAGAAGTTCCTGACTTGATGGTGTGTTGTTCTGGACAGTTGTGGGTTTGCTAGTATTCTGTCTAATGCATTCTGCGATAATGGAGAATTTGGTGTTATTCAGAGGTAGCAAACGTGTTACTGTGAAGGAGGACGACATGACAACTGACAAAGTGTCCAGGATCTTCCAGGTATTGTTGTTTTGTCTAATACAGTGGATCCATGGCAGACAATCTAAGGAGAAGACACTTCAGTAACACATGAAGAAGTCAGGAACTTCCAGGTCAAAACAAATCAGATATCAAAAATGTCACCAGGAAACCCCACATCTGGTCCATTTGCTTATTTCCAATTTTTAATTTGTGCGTACAATCAAAAGAAAGAAAAACAACTTGTTTTTGATTTGTACATAAATAATGAAATATAACACGTCGTTTTTTCGTTTTCCTATTGTGGATTCTCAGATGAATATGAAAAGAATGAATGATACACGGATTCTTACAGACCCACGGGTATTTCTGTAGTGAATTCCACATTTTCACATCTAACATTAAGTGATTTATCACCATTTATTATACAATAACCCTCTGCATTTTTCAGCATAAATCAGGTATTTCCTTGTATTTAATTCACTGATCATATAGATGTTCATTAAACAGAGTAAACTCAAAGGTTATTCTATCAAAACTGTAGAAAAACTGTAGAAAAACTGACTTTTTCACTAAATCTCTCATTAACTGAACATAAACCCAGTGTGTCCATCCACTGGCACTGATCCAACTCCATGGGTTTTACTGGTGAATCAATGTTTCCATTTGTTTATTCATTTTGTTGCTCATTTTCTCCATGTAATGTATTATTTTGTACAGTTTTTTTTAAGTTAACTTTTGTTCATCTTAGGGTTTTTTCCTTCAGATTTTATATTCGTTTTTGTTCTTCCTACATTTCAATATCACGAGAACATCTTTCATTAATGTTTGTTTAATGTATTAGTTCAATATTCAGACATTGCTGTTGTTATAATATATAATAATATACAATGCTGAACTGAAGTTACAGCTAAAATTAAAATATTGACTACACACCCAATTCCAGTTTTGATCATTTTATTTCTAGGAGCTGAAACCAGAACATAATCATTTTGGAATCTGTTGTGTTGCTTTATGTCTTTGACACTAGTTTCAATCATTTATTTTCACGTTCAGCTTTTCTTTCTTGGAGGTTGAGTCGTGTTGTGTCTATTTTCTGTGATTGTAACTGAAGTGTTACATATTTCAGTTTCAGTTCAACTCATGTTGGATCCTGGTTCTTTTCAGCCTTGTAGTTCTGGGTTCAACTCAGACTCACATCCCGACTTGAACTCCTGTGTTTCCATCAGATGACCTCAGTGACCTTTGACCTCTGGACTCACCTGGTCTCCAGCCCTGCGACCTGCTGCAGCGCCTCCTTTGTCAGCTCCTGCTCCTCGTTCAGGTTCAGGAAGTTCTTGATGGCCTCCTGCAGCTCCTGCCGTCTGGCTTCGGGGAGCCCGTCGCCGGCGGTGAGCAGGGCCCGGGCCGCCGACCGGACCCGGCGCCGGTCCGGGTCCTCCAACAGCCGCACGCCCTCCTCGCAGCCCTGGGGGGCGGCGAACTCGTCGGCCAGCTGCTGCTTAAGGAAGCCGTCGTGGACGTTGGAGGCGGCGTGGCAGCTGGAGCAGAGCAGCAGGATGTCGTGGGAGTTGTGGTCCTTCATCTCAGTGGGGAAATGACGGCGGTACTCATGAGGAACGATGTTTTTCCTGTGGAGTCGCAGGAAAATAAGATTCAAATCAGAGTCTGTATACGGAGTCGTAGATTACTCCCATGGCAATTTACCCAGGGTGCACCTGGGTAAAAAACAATGTGACGATTGGCTAAGTGGAGGAAGAAACACACCAGGTGGCTGGAATGATCTTCACCGTGGTGTAATTTATTTACAGTGTTTGTCCAAGTAACAGAGCCGTTAGAGCTGTATTAGTAGAAAACAAAAAAACAAAACAAAATGAAACCAAAAATAAAAAGATGAGATGGAGTGAGCATCAAATATTTAAGTAACAAAAGGAACAAAAGAAAAAGACTAGGAGACACAAAATGCATTCTAATCTGTAGGCCCAATATGTAAATATTTCTAAGGATCCAAAAATAATGAAAATACTGTGTGTGTGTGTAAGTATATATACACATACACACAATCGATTTGAAGAAGGAATGTATAATTTTCTCCAAATGTGAAGGAGAGAATGTGAGCTTGAATGAACGGTGGCGTCGTCCTCACCTGATGTATGAGTCTGCTTTCCCACAGACCACACACAGGTTCTCCTTGGCCGTCAGGTAATAGTCCTGCTGGGAGTCTGGACGTCCCGATGGCTCGAACAGCAGCCGGACCACAAACGGGTCTTCACTATGAAGGACTAGAACAGACAGACCGACACCAGGTTATAGACAGCACCGATTCAATGGAAACCACAGCTGTCCAACTCCGGTTAGTTCAGGTTCCACATTCAATAATAATTAAAAAAAAAACAAAAACCCAATATGACCTGAAGTGGATCAGACCAGTGAAATAATAACAAAATCACCTATAAATAATAAATATAAGCTTTTCTCTTATGTTTAATAGTAAAAAAAGTAAAATTATATTATGAAAATATTTCCATCTAAAAACTATTCTTTAAAATAATGTGAATAATATGAACCTGAAGTTTCAGAAAAATCATTTTAACAATATTCTGCCTCAGTTTATCATTTACACATGTACATTAGTTATGGACGGATTTGGATGAAAATTTCAGGAAATGTTGATACTGGCACAAGGAACAAATGACTAAATTTTGGTGGTGATGGAGGGTGGGGTGGTGGGGGTGACTGATCTGCCTTGGCGGAGGCCTGTGCTCTCCGAGTGCTTTTCTAGTTTGTAAATGCAATGTAATGTAAGGTCATGTAATTCTGCTTTAAGATTAAAACACAGATAAAGTTTTGTTAAATTGTGTTGTTTTTAAGTTAAGATATGCCTTTATTTGTCCTACAAGGGGAAATTCCAGGATACAGCAGCGAAGCACAAAAAGCACACAAGAGCAGAAGTGCAAAATCAAAAAATAAAGACAAATCGACAAAGCTATATATACCATTTACAGTTGTGCGTATGTTGATTTTGCTGATTATCATTTTGTTGCTTATTGTGTTCATTTATAGAGTTTAGTTCATTTTTATTCATTTTGTTCCTAATTCCATTAAATTTTTGTTCATATTGATTATTTTGTGCAATTTTAACAATATTTTGCCTCAGTTTATCATTTACACATGTACATTATAACTTACAGATGACAGTGGCTCTACAAATTCATAAAACGCATAGGAACAAACATAATATTGATAAAAAATTGCATATTCCTCTTAATACATTTCAGGTTTTTCATATTATTAATGTTTTGTGACAGTTTGTAAATGTAAACACTGTCACATAATTTTACTTTTTTTATACTAAAACAAAAGAAAAAAAATGTGTATTTGTCATTATTCCTAGGTTTATTATGATGGCATTTTACTGATTTGACCCACTTTAGACCACACTGGTCTGCAAGTGGAACCTGAACTAAGCCGAGTTCGACACCTTTAACTGTTAATGCCTTCAGTGCAGGTTTTGCCTTTGGACCCTGTGGTGGTCTGGTTTTGGACCTCGGGCCGCATGTTTGCCATCCCTCCTCTAAACAACAAACTCTAGTTTGACGAAGTGGACATTTACAAACTCTGAAACACCCCACTGAGTCTTTGCTACAAATGTGTTAAAGCAACAAGTTGGAAATAAATAAACAGAAAAGTCAAACTCAGACTAAATCCTCCTCCTTCAGATCCCTGATGTGTGGGCGTTCACTGGTGTCCTGTTCTTTTACATCATTCACCTCCTATTCCTTTATCCAGGTACCATTTGGCCTTCTTCTTGTCACAGGTGCACAGGGGTTGGCCGTCGGGGGCGTACAGGAAGCAGTTATCGTAGAGAGGGGACTTCCTGTAACGAACCAGAGGAGACACTTTAACATCTACAGTAGCGGAAAAACTTATTAGACCACCCTTGTTTTCTTCAGTTTCTTGTTCATTTTCATGCCTGGTCCAACTAAAGGTCCATTTGTTTGGACAAACATAATGATAACAACAAAATTAGCTCGTAGTAGTTTAATTTCAGAGCTGATATCTATCCATTTAACATGTTTTCTTGATAATAACCAAAATCACTTCAGTTCTTCCATCAATATCTGTGGCATCGTACTGACAAAAACAGTGCTTTTAGACACGCCACGTTTTCTTTTCTTTCTGTTTTAGTCACATGATACACACAGGAGTTAGGACTGGATTACATAACCATTGTTTTTGATGACTTTGGATCTTCTAATAATTTTTCCCGCGACTGTATGTTACACACTGAAATTCTGATTAGACTCCTGTATTTATGCTGCCTTCAGGTGCTGTCGGGAACATGAGCCTTTCCACTTGTGAATTTGAAATTACAAGTGTGTTGTGTTCAATTGCTTTTGTAGTCATAGTAAAATGAAAAATATCCATTTATCATGACCTGCTACTTGAGTAAAACAGTTTTGGATGTGTTAATTCATCTGAAACAGCATTTAAAAACATTTTTTGCACATTGTGTACACTATGTACAGGAAGCTCTTTTAGAGGTAATTCTTTAGCAAGTGTCTTTTAGAGTATATACAGGGTGGGGAAGCAAAATTTACAATATTTTGAAGCAGGGATTGAAAGACAGTGTATGACCAATTAGTTTATTGAAAGTCATGAGAATTTATTTGCCACAAGAAAATGTACATAATAGAAAATGTTTTTATTCTATGTGTCCTCCTTCTTTCTCAATAACTGCCTTCACACGCTTCCTGAAACTTGCGCAAGTGTTCCTCAAATATTCAGGTGACAACTTCTCCCATTCTTCTTTAATAGTATCTTCCAGACTTTCTCGTAATAGTTTTGCTCATAGTCATTCTCTTCTTTCCATTATAAACAGTCTTTATGGACACTCCAACTATTTTTGAAATCTCCTTTGGTGTGACGAGTGCATTCAGCAAATCACACACTCTTTGACGTTTGCTTTCCTGATTACTCATATGGGCAAAAGTTTCTGAAAAGGTATGGATAATAGTGTTAGGTATGATTATGACATCAATATATGTTTGGTTTCAAAACAACTGACGTAGTGCCTGCTGAGAAAAAACAACTAAATGTTCATTGTAAATTTTGCTTCCCCACCCTGTATACTAAACTTAAAGTCAACCTGGCTACTAACCCACTGTTGTGTTGTGGTCTGTTTTTTGTCTTGCTGTATGTAAAGCTGCTGAATACTTGAATTTCCCTTAGGATTAATAAAGTATCTATCTATCCATCTATCTATCTAGTGTGTTATTTTGTTCCATATTTTGTTCATTTTTTTCTCTACCTTTGTGCAATTATTTACCTTTTTAAAAAAAACATTTTTAAAATTATCTATATATCAAGCTGACATATTTTCCATTATTTTGTCCATTTCTATTAATTTAGTGAGTTAATTTTGTTCTTTTTGTTGCTTATTTATGTTTATTTTTGTTCCTTTTCCCATCTCTTTCTTAGCTATCTATCCTGTCTCTCTCTGTCTTTCTCTCTCTGTCTCTCTCTCTCTCTATGTAATCATCAGCTACAGCAGCAGAACGTTAATAAAACCATTGCTTATCATTGCCCATGAATCCCTTGTTGCTCTGCCATGTTGAAAAGGTCAAAGGTTATTTTAATCCAGTGGAAAATATGACATGAGGGGGCGTTCATGTCCAATTATTCAAGTTCCTCACTAGCATTTACCATAATTCCCACAGCACTTGAATGCAGCATTAGACTCTCGGGTCTTCGTCTGTCCGTCTGTTCTAACCTTGTGGAGTACCCGACGCCCAGCGGTTTCCTCTTGTTATTCTTTCGAGGGTCTGGGACTTGCTGATCTCCAGACTCTTGGTTTTCACATGTTGCCAGTTTCCTCGTCCTGCGTCTCCTGTCCCCGTCGGCGGCCTTGTCGCCTCCGTCTCCTCGGCCCCTGAAGGGGACGTCCACCAGGCCCTGGCAGCGCGACGCCAACTCCGCGTAGGAGCGTCCGCTGGAAGAGGCGGGACCGGCTTCGGAGCCCAGGCCGAGGAGGCGGAGGAAGAGGGCGATGGAGACTTGGGCGTCTCTTGCGGCGTACGTCATCTGGACGGAAAGAAAACCAACAACGGTAGAGTTAGACTGAAGATAAGAGCATTTCACACAACACATATGATGAATGTATATTAGATACACCATGTGGACAAAAGTATGTGGACACGTTGAATTCAGGTGTTTCTTTTCTGACAGGGCTCTGGGATATGAAACAGTAATGACTAATGTCAGAATATAGTTTTACATTATGGGATAAATATCATTGCATTGGTTTGTTTGGTTTGAATTGTTACCTTTGTTTCCAAAATGCCTCAGAGATGGTTTGGACTTAATTTATGTCAACATTGTTTTTTTTTTTTTGTTTTGTTTTTTATCCATGACTATGATTTTAAATGTTCAACTTCTAAATTTCAAAAACATATTTAGTTTATTTTTAAACCACATTTTTACTGTTATTAATGAAGTATAAAAACTAAAAACATTTAAAAAAGCCTCTAATCCTGTGCATTTTTAATACGGATAATGTTATTGGTTGTTTCATCTCTAATGTCAATGTCTGTGCAAACTTAAAATAAATAAACTTGGATTTTCTATAGAAATTTTACTTTTAAACTGTTTTTTTAATTTCAATTTTTTTTAAATCCATGACTATGATTTTAAATGTTCTTCCTCTAAATTTCTAAAATATTTTTCATGCTCTGACTCAATAATAATTTTCTACCACAACTAATCATCTACTTTCTTCACATCTCACTGAGGAAGAAAAATCTACCATTAAACTTTAAGGAAATATTGATGTTTTTATCTTAAATCATCATGAACAGGACATCTAACAGCTGTAAAAATGATGTGTCCCAATATTTATGTTCATATAGTTTATAAACATCAATTCCCATCTAATAGTGAACAAAGGCTGAGGTACAACTGTTCTGAGGCAGGTGGAATTATGGGATGTGGAGGGTAATGAACAGTTTAGTCCCAGTGTGAGTCTGACAGGAATGACTCTGTAAAACCTCTGCGTTCATCTCTGTTGACTGAAGTTCTGAACCGACAGTAAAACCACCTCCTACCTGCTCCACCGTCAGCTGATCCGCCTCCCAGTCACTGCATCGCAGCTCCATGGATTTATCCAGAGACACGTTCAACAGATCCGCCGCCAGGGACTTCAGACTGAGGCCGTTAGTGACTGGAACCTGCCTGGAAACAGAAACAGAACAGACATCAGACGGTTTATGGAAGTTACACATGAAGAAACAGAAGATCCAGGCTCTGACACTGAGGTTTTATGTTTCTAATACCTGATTTTTTTTTTTTTTTACTTAAACTTTTATTGGTTTTTCAACAAACAAATCGCAGCGCCTTCCGATTTGCTGCAGCCAACAACTGGAACGCTTTACGAAAAACCCTCAAACTCACTGTTCTCACATCTCTCAATGTCTTTAAACAAAACCTGGAACAAATTTTAGTTGACTGTTGCACCTGTTGAGTATTTGTCTCTCACATGTCTCACTGTTATTGTTGTAATGTATTAATTAATTTATTTGTTTCTGTAATTGTTTAACCTTGTTTTTACTTTAAGCTCCCTCACCCCCTTCCCCTCAAAGAGCCATTGCTCTTTCATCAGGCTGCATTTGTAGATAATCTGTTCTTAAATGCTTGCTTGGGTAAATAAAAGTTAAACAAATAAAATAAAAATAAAAAAAGAGGCCAATGCTTTGACTTACATGTCGATATATATACCTGTTCAGAATGTGTAGAAAAAATGTAAAAATTTAATTAAGTAAAAAAAATTAATAATAATAATAAAAAATTACAACGAGAGAGGGATTCATGTCACTCCGTGAGGTGAGGGTGCAAAGGATAAAATCAACAAAATCAAGTCCACTGGGACCATCTATGGAACATGGGCCAAAGGAAACATAGACCATTCATGTTGCTCCAGTTTGTCCCAAGTTTCTGGCGTAGTGCAGGGGTTTTACAAATAGCGTCCATTATGTTCGTCCACAGTTGTTGTTCCTTATTACGCATTTCTGAAAGATTAGACGCAGCTCCCTCCACAGAAATCGTCTTCAGAAATGTTTGAAGCCAAAGTCCCTCTGTCAGCTGATCAGCACCCTTCCAGTTCGTTGTTATCAGTCCAGTCTTTTAGCAGTCATGTATCCAGGTGATAAAATTTGTGGAGTTTGGACCAGGTTTCTGCACCAGTATAATTCAAGAGGCGCAGTACTGGATCACAACCAACAGTACATCTAAAAATCTTTCCCAGTTTGTAACATTTTCCTAAAAAGTTTTTACCTTAGTACAAGCCCGTACCATGCGATAAAAAGTACCTTTCTCTTTTTTAAAATGCCAACAAAGATCAGAAGTAATATCTGGATCTAATAAACCTCTGCATGGAGTTATGACAAAAACTAATGAACCTGAGATACGAAGAGTCAAAACACAAGAACTAAATGTCATCAGCCTCCACCTCAGACAGTCTTATTTTTAATCACCTCAGTCAAACCCAGACCTAGAATTATAGAGTTTACAGACGCAGATGTTATTATTCATATTGGAGAATCTAGTCATTTGCATTTTGTAATGAAACAAATATGTAATAATGGGTTGGCTAATTTTAACTTGTATTTGTGTTTTTGCAGTGCTAAAAAAAACAACATTGTTTTGTATGTAACTTTACCTTCACATTCAAACTTTTTATCACCAGGTTTAAACTGAAGAAAAATACCCTCATCTTCAACACATTAGAAACTGTATTTTATATATGCTCTCATACACACATACATACACTACAAACAAAAAGTTAAGGATATTTTCAATTTTTGGGCTATTTTTTTCAGTTGGGATTCTTGCACAGCGCTTTTTACATTTTTGTGTGAATTGAAACATTTTTTTTAATGACCAGACATAGTTTTATTTAGAAATGGCAAAAACTACAAAAAAAAAAAACTACAAAAAAAAAAAAATAAAAATAAAATAAATATCCTTAACTTTTTGTTTGTAGTGTATATATACACACACATACACACATATATGCTTTTATCTCCTCATGTTTGGACAGGTTTCATCTATACAAACCTGCATAAATACACCATAGAGCGCCATCATGTGGTTAGGGATCATATAAAAAAAAAAAGTCACATATGTCATTGATACATTTTTTGTTGCATATTGTGACGTTCAGTTCCTAAAACTCACTGTACACACACAAGAATGACAATGGAGTTTTAGAAAATCTACACTTTGGAGTTTTGAGAAATAATGGCATTTACTGACTTAGACTAGAGTTTTCATGTGGATGAAAGACAAATGTATGAGAGTATCTGTTTTTCCAGATATCTGATACGTATATAGACGGCGTAAGACCATCAATTAAACCTCGATCACGCCAGGAACTTGGATTCTTCTGTCAACGAACATGATTGTGTGACATTGGCAGTGAAATAGGCCAAGCCTGTTTTTAGTAAAATGACCTAAATCTCCTTATGATGGCTCGACTCTACTGTTTATAGAACACAATGATGACTTGGGAGATATTTTAATGGTTTTCTGGATATTTTAATGGACTACTTCCAAGGCTCTGGAACACGCTGCACAGTCCACTGACAACTATAAATCCCTTTAAAGATGCACCTATTTGCACTGACTTTTAATACAAGGTGTGTGACTTATATTCGTTTCATCCTCTGGTTGTGTTTTTAGATGCCATTTATCCTATTATTGTGCATCTGTTTTTATCTATGTTATCTTATTACTAGTTTTATCAGATCTTGTATTTTTACCTGTAACCTTGTACAGCACTTTGGGCACTTTGCGTCATTTTAAGTGTGCTAGAGAAATAAACTTAACAATTAAAAAAAACAGACATACAAACACTCAAAAGGAACACATTGTGACATCCACTGTTGTTTAGCTACTATTACTGTCATTTGTATTATTATCATCATTATTATTATTTTAATGTTTTGTTGTTTTAAAAGAAGGGGGGAAAAGAAATCAAAAAGTGAAACACTGGAGACATACATTAAAAACAATTGTATAGTTTTGTTCTTTTCTGAAAATAAAATGTAGAAAAATATAGAACAACATTATAAAATGTTATATGTGCATGTAAAACACAAATTCTCCATTACAAAATGAAATAAAAACTTGAATTATAAAAAAACCAAACAAACAGATGAAACCTCTTGTTTTTACCCACATGTACCCCCACCACCACCACCTTCTATATGTCCTTTTATTACATACATATATCCTTACATGTTGTACACATTTCTCATCTGTAGTCTAGAGTTAGCTTTTTGTATATTCTAGTAGTAATTTGTGCACATTTAACATTTGATCTCTGTAGTTTTCAAATATTGCCAATATTCTAAGTATTTCATGATACTTTTTAAAGTCTTTTTTGCACTTGAAGCGTTTGGTGCTAAACAGATTTTCATCGTTCCTGTAACTGTGACAATAAAGATCTGTTCTCTTCTTGATTTGTGTATTATTGTCCTGAAATGGACAGTTTATTTTTGTTTTAAGATGTGCATTATTACTGCTACCAAAGGAACAGAGTTTATTTTGATGTGAAATGCTGTTGATATGTATAACATTTTTGGGTTTTGTGCTTAATCAGAATTTAGTCTGATATGTGTAGATGTATTTTTCAGATACTTATGGGATCTGACATAAGAATTTAGGGTCGGTAGAAGGATGGGGGAGGGGGCAGGAGATTATAAATTAAACTTCATCCCGCTCCTTTTCGAATGTTTTCCTTTCTTTTTATATAAATCTTTTTGTCGTCTGGTTTTAATGTTATATTTGAAATAAACAAAAAAAAAAAAAAAAAAAAAGTTAATTTTAGTGCTTGTGTAGATGCAGTCAAAGGAGTGTGTTGTTCCCAGTGCAGAACAGACTGTACCTCTGTCTTAAGGCCAGGTAACGCAGGTCGACCGTACACGCCAGCGCCAGGCCGTAGTCCCGCGTCAGGCGTTTTCCGTCTTCGTAGCACCCGACGCCGACTTTCAGGACGTGGGGGTCACGGAGGACTTCCATTAAACTGAGAGGGAAGAGCTGCTGGCCGCTGCGAAACGACGGCAGCCTCACCAGGACGGTCAGACCGGAGTAGGACGCCATCTGCAGGAGGGAGACGGCCGACGCTCTGCCCTTCACAGAAACCTGCAGGAAACGGCAGCTACGTCACACCACAACGTCGACCATCTGCAAGGAGTCATTTAGGATTTTTAAAAGGAAAACTCCACCCGTCTGACACCCTAACACTGGTCTGGATCATCAGATTTATGAGTCAGCCTCCTCTGAATTCTTCTCAGTGTGACATCTATGTTTACATGCACACTGATATTCCTCCAATATTCCACATCTGATATTCTGAATTTAACAGTGTCAAACAAAAGGCACAGTCTGAACACTCAAATTATGCATCTTCTGATTAAAACGTGTAATGTACTGATGTTATTCTTTATAATGGGGATGTCAAACTCATTTACTTTCAGGTTCCACACACAGACCAATATGACTGCAAATGGGTACGACCAGTAAAATAATAACATAACAGCCTATGAATAATGACAACTTCTTAAGCAAAATAAGTTCAGTTTTAATATTCTGCCTCAACTTACCATTTCTACATGTGTATTATACAGATCTACAAAAGGCACAAAACATTTAGAAACGGGCAGAATATTGTTAAAACTGCATTTAATTTTCTTTACACATTTCAGGTTCATTGTGAAAAGATAGTTTGTCAATATAAATATTCTCATAATTTAACTTTTTTTTCCTCATTAAACCAAGAAAAAATAACTAAGTAAATGAAACCCATCTGGCTATGTTTATTCTGGGCAAACCAGATCATCCTTTGGAGGATAATGTATATCCATTGTGGTTACCTGAATGCAATTGCTGTGAAATTTAAGATATTGAAGGAGAATGGTCACTCCAAGGACAAACAAACTTTGTTCCATGATCTGAGTCTTTTCATTTTTGGGACTCGTTTTGCCTTATGGGCTGGTGAAGTCCATCTTTTGGACTCAAAACAAAAACCGGAATGACATTTATGTCTGTTTTTTTAACAATGTTGATCTGCTGGTGAATTTACCTGTTCATTCCAAATAAAGATACAATTTAAAAAAAAAAAAAAAAAAGAAAATCTGCAGTCATTATTTATAGGTTATCATGTTATTTTACTTTAGAACATATGGTCTGAACGTGTCCCTTCAGCTAAAACTAGTTCAACCCCTTGACTGTTCTTATCTTCAAAGTAATTTTTGCACTTTGCAAATTCAACAGGCCGGATTGGAACCTTTGGTGGACCGGTTTTGGCCCACGGGCCATATGTTTGACACCCCTGCATTATAGGAACATTACCTGAATAAGTTTACAGCTCATTTGTTTCTCTGTTAAATTTGTTCGTGGCCCTTCATCTGAGAATAAAATTAAAATCAAAATATAAAACTAAATGTATAAGTAGGAGGAGGAAAAGGAACTGAGGATATAGAAAGACAAATGAAAAGAGGAGGAACTCTGTGTTGTATAAAAACCAAATAACCACCAGTTTACAAAGTCAGAAGGAGGAGAACACCTACAGTTAAACACCAGGACAGATTTGGTCATTAACATGTTTTGGGTGTGAAGCAAATGTCACAAAACTGACCTCTGACCTTAAGAACGTGGTTGAAAGAGTGAAAAAGTGTCAGTCCATCAAATTCCACCAAAAAAACAAAATGGCAGAGAAGCACCACGAACTACACTAATCAGAGTATGTACGACATCATAACTGGGAATATTCCTGAAATATTCGGTTTCACTTCAAATATCAGTGAGTCCATTTACATTCACACTAAAACTCCGATCATTATCTGATTTTTGGAGTTATCAGATTATTATTGATTATGTAAACAGTATAATCTGATCTGTTTTATCAGATAACAGCAGTAATCTGATTATGAGAGATCCGATTAACCCAATACTCCGATGTCTTCCTGCATGTTTACAGGTTAATCTGATTTATTTAGGCCTTTTACATTTGAAAATGTTGAAAAAATATTAAAACTGTAGAACACGGAAGTTGCATAGTCAAACATGAGTAGAAGACAATAACAGGAGGTTAGATTCTACCATCTCTATGTATGTACGAACTCCAAAAGAAATCCCATAATAGACTAGAGCATCTAAACCAGGGTTTTCAATTATTGCATTTCTGAAGTGCATGTAAATGTATCAGATCTTATCATTACTATTATCTGATTACGAACAGTTATGAGATTTTTATAGTCATGTAAACAGACTCACCTGTTCCGGAATAAAAGTACATCTGAATATTTAGTGCATGTAAACGTCGTCAGTTCTGAAATGAGCAAAAAATGCTGAAGTTGAAAATGACAAATGTTTTTCTTGACCAAATGAATTTATGGTTTGTAATTTTAAGTTGTGTTGTGAGTGAAGATCAAAATGTTCCAAAAGTATCTGACTTTCAACAGTGTTCTGTGATTGAGGGTGGGTTTTTCCTCCTTATATGTAAGAACATGCTGGTATTTCTTACGCCGTTGCTCTTTACCCATTCACAGTCCAGTCCCAGAACAGGGAAGACTGACAGCTCCTTCTGCATCAGCGGCCACAGCTGCTGCCATTCCTCCTCTGAGCTCACCATCACCGGTTCCACCCCCAGCAGCTGCACGGAGGAGGGGATGAGGATGGGGGAGGGCAGCTGGGTGCTCTGACTCTGCACTGCCTTCAGCTCCTCTGCTGGATGATGCGTTGGCGTCGTGGGTTGATGTTCCTCAGCGTTTCGCTCCTCTTCCACAGGATGCGGAGCTTCCACAGGTTCAGCCGCCTTCTGGATGGAAGGCAGCCTCTTCCTTTTGGTCCGGTACACTCGCCATGCGATCAGCCCTCCTAAGGTCACGCCCAGAACTGTGGTCACGACAGCAGCTAAAGGTCCTCGATGAGACATGACGACTTCTCCTCAGCAGCGTGAAAAGTGATGACTTGCAAAACAGAACAAACGACACCGGTTCTGTGACGGTACATTCCCAAAAGTCTATCGGTTTAAAAAAAAAAAAAAACAAACAAACTGATAATGTACCTTTTTCTTTGTCAGTGAGTGGTCATGTAAACTTGGCTCTAGTCTGGAAACATGGACAGGAAATGCATTTCTCTGAAACAAAAGAAGTAGAATAGAATAGAATAGAATAGAATAGACTTCATTGTCATTGTGGGTTCAGTGTTACTCCAGTCAGTGCAACAATATGAATAAAAAAACCAATACGTCAGAAAATAAGAATAGAGCGAATATAAAATTACAACATAACATGCCCACACTTTAAAACCCTCGGCCTTCAGTCCATTCCAAAGTTTTTGCACATATGGAGGATGGACAGACAGACGATGAACTGATGACAACACCCTGTGGCAAGGGCCGAGAGTAAAAAAAAAAATGTATAATATGAAAATAAAACTTTTTACATGAAGTAAAACAACAGAACTAAAGAATGAAAAAAAAAGTACATAAAATATGATGAGACACAATATTAGCAGCGCATAAACAATATTAACAGTGTGCATAAAGTCTACATTTATGCAAATATTCTACCTCTATTGACAGAGTAAAACCTGGAAAATATGCCATTTGTTTGGACTGTTACAGCTGTGTGATATGGGGATATATAGATGTACATTGTGTGAAATAGCAGAACCACTGAACCCCCCCCACACTGTCCAGGCCCAGCCTCAGGCATGTGAGTTTCCAAGCTGACAGCATGACCCACATGGATCATTCAGATCAGTGTATGTCTTTAACTTCTGAAGCTGTAGTTCCTCAGGTCCTCTCCTGGACTCACCACCCCTCCCAACAACAGATACAAGCAGAGTAATCAAGGTGAGGAGGACAATGTGACCCAACTGCATAATGCACAGGTCGAAAAATCCAGAACAACCACCTGCCTGGGGTGTTCTGACTTATACCATTCTGTTGGTTTACACCATCCACTTGTGCAGAATATTCAGGGCTCAGGACTAATGGGTGTCAACCTGCCAGAAACACCTCATCAGGATGGAAAATCTAGAAACTTGTGGTTAAAAATATTTCCACATATATAATTTTAGAGTGCAGAATGCCGATCTCATCTCTGTTGGGAAAATGGCAGCAGGTAAAGGTATTTATGAGCTCAAGTGCAGGGTTGTCTAAGGGTAGTGTTAGAGGAGGTGGGCAAAAACAAAGCTGTTGTCTTGTTTGAGAGCAAAACAGGAACAATAGAGTCACATTTCTTAAACATGTCAAGATTCTGAAATGTGTTGCTTGAGTACCATAACAAATGACACAGCTGTAGGGGGTAAGAATTTTTCTGAGCCCCAGAGTTTTTCATACACTGCTCCAGAGGATGATCAGGTGTTAACTGTTGAATTGTACTAAATTAAATCTATATGGAAACATCTCAGCTCAGTCACTGTCACCTGTCTGTATGATAAGGTCCAGCTGGAGGATCATCCATCTCCCTGTCCTCATCTGTCCCTTCATCTTCTCACCTCCTCTTTTATTCTCTCCTCTCAGGCCCGACACTAGTTCACACCTACAGACCACACCAGTCCAGATGCGGATCTTCAACACATCCATAGCACTGTACTGTGGGAGAGGGCAGTCAGTACAGTTGTAAAATACCTTAAGTTTTTCCCTAGTGTAGTACTTAATGTCTTGTGTACAGGGATGTAACCTGTTTATGTTTGTGTCCTATTGCTTTATGCATATTTATGGTACTTGATAAACCTGTTTCTGTCTTCTATACCAGAAAATATCAGGTCTGCTGAGAGTCTGAGTTCTCTTAAGTCAAGGTTAAAGACCCCCCTGTTCACTGCTGCCTTTGTCTAAAAGGCTTTTACTTTTTAAATTTTATATTCTCCTACGAAACTCTGCACTGCAACTCTTACTTTAATATGTGTGTGATTTTATATTTTTGGGTTTTATGTGTTGTTTTCTTACTTGCTGCTTTTAATCACCATTTACATGTTTCTTTTATAATGTTTTAAATGTGTTTCTTTTCCCCTTATCATTGTATTTCCTCAAATGGAGACTGCAAGGTGCCGTACAGTAAAACTGCCTTTGCTCGGTCTGCATTCTCAGTGAAAGGAGCTAATCTGTGGAACCTCCTCTCCATTTAAATAAAATCTTTGACAACCTTAGGTTTATTCAAAAAACTTACAAAAAAATGGATGTGCCAGAAACAGCAGTGTACTCCTGTTTAATGCTTGTATAATGCTTATCTGTTTCTTTGCTTTAACCTGATTATTTTCTTTCCTATACCACAGTTTTGTATGCAACATGTCATTGTCTCTTCATTCCTCTCTGTATTTTAACTTTTCATAAAAGCCCATCCAGGAACCGGTGCTGCAAATGAGCTTTTGCTATAAGCACTATGATGCATGCATGGGATTGCTGTGTTGCAGTTGGTCTGTCTTTTGTATCTGTCCCTATCAAATAAACCAAATAAATAAATTTCAATGTCCTGTGTGAAGCACCTTGAATTGCCTTGTTGTTGAAATGTGCTATACAAATAAACTTGCCTTGCCTTAAAATTTAATCATGCTTTTAGATGTAAAGCACTTTGGGCTTCTTTATGTTGTTGTAAAGGGCTACCATAAATAAACTTTGATTTGATTTTGTACAACTCCAGACTGAACACATTTCTAAACACCTCTATCGTTGCTAATTAAACACTAATCTACCTGTCACATGTCAGGTGTGCAGGTTAGCATCCTCACACGACCTGTTCGGTAAACCTTTAAATTAGACACCCACCCTGCTCATGTCTACGTCCTCTAACAAAGGCGTCAGCTGTTGGAACACTGTGCTCGTTAATTGCAAACCAAAGCGTGACAGTTCCACTCCTTGGGCTAATTAATGAGCTAAATAATAGCATCGAAGACCCCAAAACCAGGTTGTTATCATGCAAACCTCAGGTGTTCAAGGTTTTATGTCAACTTATACAAATGTTAACGCCTATAAAATGAGACACAAAGGATAAATCCCATCATCTCCTTCTCTCTTTACTCGGTGTTTATTTTTCATTATTCGTTTCTTTATCACGGCTTTCCTGTGGCTAGCTTGTAAAGTTGGGTTAGCCAAGTTAGCTACCACTAAGTTAGCCCATAGCTCTGCTGCTAACGGTACAAACGGCTTTTCTGGCCTCGTTTACACGTATTTTTGACTCCTTTGTGATCTATGAGAAGTATTTCAACTCTTACCTTTAGGTTTACATCCAAAAGCACACCGGTTAAACGCTCACAGACACTTGTTTCTCTTTAATGAGCGGATCCACGTCTTCCGGCCCCTATTTATAACAAGCGGCTGCACCGGCTCCGGAGCCCCGCCCACAGCGCCACCTGGTGGATGGAGGCCGCAACTGCACCCACTCATTTAACAGGAAAACAGGATCCACTGGAAAGATATAGGTTTTACTAAGTTTTAAGAAGTTCTAGTAACTATACGATTAAAAAAAAAATATATATAGTAGCTTTATCTTAATTTGGACTGCATCTTTGCTGTGTTCACTGATTTAATGACTGTATCTTCTTGCAAACAGCTCAGATGTAGATGTTGAAGAATGAAAAAAATAATGTGATAATTTGTCTGACACCCTACACCAGGGGTGTCAAACTCATTTTCATTCAGGGGCCACATTGAGCCAAATTTGAACTGAAGTGGGCCGGACCAGTGAAATAATAACATAATAATATATAAATAATGTCAACTCCAAACTTTCTTTTATGTTTTAGGGCAAAAAAAGTAAAATTCTGCGATGAAAATGTTTACATCTACCACCTATCCTTTAAAACAATGTGAATAACATGGACAAACTGAAATTTCTTAAGAAAACTAAGTGCAATTTTAACAATATTATGTCTCACTTTATCATTTACACATGTAAATTACAACTTACAGATCACAGTGGATCTACAAATACACAAAACATTTAATAACACTGGTCTATAGGGAAAATGCTTAAATAATAAAAGTAATGAAATTTTACCACATGAAAGTCACTGATAAAGAAAAATCAAGTCAAAAATGCTGGTTGGCTGAACTTTCCCAGATACAGCCTTGGGTCAAAATGTGAAATTCAAGAATTAACGAGAGAATGGGTTTGACTCAAAAGGAATATTTGTCTCAGAGCTACAAGATCTACTTCAAAACACTGTCTGCACATTAGAATACATTCACTTTACAGGTTCTATTTAGTGGAACATTTATAAAACTATTATATAAATGTACATAAACCAATATATATGTGTAATAACACTAAATCATATACCTTGAAAACATCAGCAAACCGGCACTTTTGTCATTCATTTTCCAATTAATCTTATTAAAATACATAACATTTAGCACATTTAATCTCTGAAGCAAATCATTTCGAAAAAATTGTAGACCAGTGTAACAGGCAGAATATGGTTAAAATTACACATCACACATTTCAAAATGTTTATATTTGTTGAGGTTATTCGTGTTTTGGTGAAATGATAGTTTATTTTAGTGTAAATACAGTAAAATGACATGAAAATTTTTACATTTACAAAAAGAAAAATTTGGAGTTGTGAGTATTTATAGGTTATTATGATAGGATTTTACTGATCCAACCCACTTGAGATTAAATTGATCTGTATGTGGAACCTGAACTAAAATGATTAATATCTTAGTGTAATTTTTGCATTTCACAAATTCATCCCAGGGGCCAGACTGGACCCTTTGGCGGGCCGGATTTGGCCCCCGGGCCGCATGTTTGACACCTTTGCCCCACACTCTTTTCTACAGTAAAGATCAAATCTGAAAGAACACCATAAATGCCACTAAAGTCAGATGCTGAAGCACACATTGTTACTTAGACATTTCAGTCACAGTGAACCTTTAAATTCACAGAAATAACAGAATTATCACCACTTAATTAAATAGTAGATAATTACAAAAAAGGTCCCAAAGCCAATAAACAGAATTAACTGACCTTATAACCCTTAAAAGTGCAGCTTCTTCCTTTGGATCTCTAATTTATATGGTTCTCCTGTTGTACTTTTGCTCTTAACTTTAAATAACGACTTCTTTTCCCCACTTTTGTTCAGACATTTTCAGTATTTCCTCCTATATTTTCCAGTGACAGCTGAATTTCATCTAATGTAAAAGTCCACTTGGTGATCTTCAGTAATACATGTTAAGAAACCAGGAAAAAAAAAAACCATTTGTGCAGATAATATCTCAAATTTGCTTTTTTTTTTTTTTTTTCTAAACCAAATGTACCAAACCAACATATAAGACGTTACAGTTACAAACAAGAGAAAGAAACAAAGAAGACAAAATGATGTAATATTATCATGTTTCAGTGGTAGAAGCCACCAAATGTTTGGACTTTTTGTTGAAAAAAAAATTACACAATTTGTTGGATTTTTACCTAAAAATATCTCAATATTACAGCTGCACCAATTTAGTTAGTTTTAGACAATCTGAAACAATATTAATAATAATAATAATAAGAGTAATTCAAGAAAATTCCGATTCTAACTTCAGAATTTTCTTCCTTCCTGGTTTCTTGCATATCTTTAGGTTATGGATCAAACACCTCTGCACCTTCAACAATGAACTGATGAACTGAAAAAATAATCCTGAAGTGCAGCCTGACATCACACTCTAAACCAGGGGTGTCAAACATATGGCCCGTGGACCAAAACCGGCCCGCCAAACGTTCCAATCCGGCCCATGGGATGAATTTACAAAGTGCAAAAATGACACTGAGCGTATTAACAGTCAATGGTGTCGAACTGGTTTTAGTTCAGGTTCCACATTCAGACCAACATGATCTAAAGTGAAATAACATAATAATCTATAAATAATGACAACTCCTAATTTTTCTCAGATTTATTGCAAAAAAAATGTAAGAAAATATTAGCGTTTTAAAATGTGAATAACTTGAACAAATATGAAACACCTGAAACGTCTAAAGGAAATTAAGTGCATTTTAACAATATTCTGCCTGTTATTACATGTTTTGTGTCTTTGTAGATCTGATCTGTAATGCACATGTAGAAATGATAAACTGAAGCATAATATTGTTAAAATTGAACTTATTTTTCTTTTAAAAAAATCAGATTTTTCAGGTTATTGACATCTTTTTTGTTTGAATAGTTTGTAAATGTAAATATTTTCATAATTGAATGTTTTTTTGCACTAAAACAAATTTCAGAAGTTTGGAGTTATCATTATTAGTAGGTTATTATTTATATTATAATTTTGCTGGTCTGACCCAGTTGAGATCAAATTGGGCTGAATGTGGAACCTGAACTAAAATGAGTTCCAAACAGATCAAACATCGCAGTTTTCAGTAAGAACACAAACACCTTCGTCCTCTACCACCATCCATTTATTCAATCTTTTTTCAATAGATCTCCGAAGAAGTGGAATAAAGTAATGAAATAATTACAAAATGGAAAAATAGATCAGAGAATAGATCATATTCACAGGTTTGATTTAAAAAAATAAAAATGATAGAGAGAAAGCAGACAGTGAGAGATGAAACCGTTTGATCTCCCTGTAGTTTTTCTTTCTTTTTTCTTTTCCTGCAGCGGCTGTAAGCGGCTGCTGCAGAACCACAACCGACCGACTGACCAACCCACGGCCAACGCCCGTGAGCTCATGTCGTCTACTTTAGTGCTTGTGCAAAATAAAAACAGAAAAATCAACTACTTCAAAAATGTAAAAGGAGGCGAGGAAACAAGAGATGGAACGATCCGCTGCCTTAAGATTAAAAAAAAAAGACGGTTTCCAAAAGAAAGAGCATGACGATGAGGACAGAAGAAGTAAAATGCTAAGTAGTGATGTCGACTAAAATATTAAAAGCGAAGCACAAGTAAAAGAGGCAACCAGTCGGGCACCACCACCATCGCTAGGTCCACATTGATTGTTGCTGCAATGATACCCTATTTACAGTGAGATGCTTCACATCCAATCACAGGATGCAACAGACGGCAATAAAGAGACTTCTTCAAAAATAACATAAAAAAAAACCTAACAAAAAAAAAAAACAAAACACAAAAGTAAAGCAGCTGTCCCTTCACAAAATCTCTTTACATCACATTAAAAATTAGCACTGCTGTGAGCTTTGTGTACAGTATAGATTCTTTATAGAGATATATATATTTTATGTATAATATATACTGTCTTTTCTTGTATACACGCACATATCTCATTGTAGCTAGCCTGTGCCTTTGGCAAAGATTACTTACAACTCTTCTGTTAGACTCCAAAGCTATTTAAAATATACTTAATGCATAAAAATAAAGATTTTGGCATTGTCTCATTTTATTCTTCTGATTGGGAAGTTATTAGTGAGAACTTCTCATGTGGAGGCGGAGCTCTCGGTGCTGCAGTTCGTCTGCCGTTCGGGTCTCGTCCTGTCGACGCTCGGAGCCGGACTGAGTGAAGGCGGAGGCGGGGCCGACAGGGGGGCTGGGCGTGGCCGACAGGGGGCTGGGCGTGGCTCGGCACAGGTGTTCCACAGGGTAATGAGCTCCACAGCACAAACAAAACGTTACAGACGATGCTAATGAAATGTCCGGGGAGCTGCGGCCTGTACGGTTTTATTTTTTTTCTGGCGTCGCCGCCTGTGCAGAGTTGCGCTCCCTGTTGATTCACCCAAAAGGCTCCCGGGTCGTCATCGGCCCTGCAAGCGTAGTCCACGGTAACAGAGACTAGAGGACAGAGGCTGGTCTCCCATGGCTGACGCGGCCGCTGCGTCGTCCAGTAGTCTCACACACAGTCTTCAGAGTTGGATCTCAAAGGTCTTGTGCAGCTCGGTGGAGAACGGGTTTGTGGGCGAGGGCGTGGTGCGCTGGCGGGAGCGACTCTCCAGTGCCGCCCACTGGGCCTCGAAGGCGTCCTCCGGCTGCTGCGAGGGCGGGGGCTGTGTTGCCGGGGACGACGGAGCCAGTTGGGCCCAGTTGTCCGCCCCGTTGAAGGTTACGCTACCGTTGGATGGCTGGAGGGAGGCGGGGTTTATGGACTGCGGGGGCTTCGTGAAAGGGCTGACGTTGCCGATGGCCGGCGCGTCGTGCTGGGGGGTCACGGACGCCGGGATGGGGAAGGGCTGGGGCTGCGTGGCCGAGCCAAACACGTTGGCCACCATCTGCGAGGGGGTGATGCCGACCACGGGGACGCTGGGCTGGGGGAACGCCAGCCCGTTGGACATCGGGTAGGAGGCCGGAGCCTGGGCGTGGAAGGCTGGCTGGCGCGGGGGCAGCATGGGCACAGCGGGGGGCAGGGTGGGAATGAAGGCCACGGGGGGCACGGACGCCACGGGCATCGGCACAGGGGCGGTGAACGGCTGGGCGGGAGGCGGGGCGGTGAACGGCTGGGCAGGGGGCGGGGCAGTGAACGGCTGGGCAGGGGGCGGGGCAGTGAATGGTTGGGCGGGAGGCGGGGCGGTGGCCATGATGGGGTTGGGCTGCGGGGCCCGGACAGACTTGGAGACTTCCTCCAACCACCGGTCCGCCTCCGACGGGGTGCGTTTGTGGGAGGACGTGGCCGGAGAAGAGGTGGGGGGGACGACGATGACCGGGGCGGGGGATGACCAGTCACCTCCTGTTGGTAAAGGAGGAAGGAAGGAGAGAAAGAAAAATGACAAAACTGACAAATATATGGAAACAATCACCTCAAATAATGGAAAAAAAAAAACCCTCAATAATTGTCTGGTTTTCTAAAGTTTCACTCTGAACGACAAAAACAGACTTTAAAATTTTGTTTTGTTTTGTTTCACCACTGATTCAAAATACACAGTATTTGTTCTGTGAACAAATCCTCAAGGTGCCATATTTCTATTTTTTATATAGTTTTTTTTTTTTTTTTTTTAAACTCTTTATTTAACGAGAATAAAGTCATAATATAATGAGAATAGTCGTTCCCACTCATCGAATATTGGAGAACTTAGAACATTTTGTGAGGTTCCACTTTCATTTGGGGTTTACACACAAAGGCCAAATACTGAGCCTAGTAGCCCCGCCCACCATCAACATATTATCATTAGTCGAAGGAGTCTGAGGACAGTTTGCACACATTTGGGTTTGTTTTGTCATAAGAACCAAACTGATTTGGAGCAAATTGCCTGTTTTGTGGAGGAAAAACTGACGAAGTGGTCGTCTGCAGGACGATCGGTGGTTCCACCAGAACTATAGGGTTTGTTGTTTCTGAAGAAACTGTGAGGATTTTACTGCGAGTTTTGGAGTCCAACAGAAGTGAAAGTTGCTGCTTTGCTTGTTGCATTCGCTGTTAAACCGGAAACTGTCGAATTTTCAAAATATTACATCTTTGATCTCATAAAAGTACAACTTTATTCTCGTTAAATAATGACTTTTTTAAAACTACGACTTTATTCTCACTATATAATGACTTTATTCTCCAAATATTACGACTTTATTCTCGTAGTGATTAGGGGTGTGTGTTGGCAAGAATCTGGTGATACGATACAAATCACAATACTAGGATCATGATACGATATATCATGATACTGTTAAAAAAGCAATTTTTTGTTTGTTTCTTTTTTTTTTTTTTAAGATTATTTCCTGGAAGAATTGAATTACACCAGAAATATGCTCAAATACTAAACAGTTTTATTTGATCAGAACAGGATCTAATGCTATATCACAAAATTTGTCTAATTCTCCTAGTTTTGAAAGGAACTACCATCTGCCTCTCAGACAGTAAAAAGTGTTTTTAGGATGCTTCAAATAACCATTATTTAATAAAACAGTGTTAAATAATAATAAATAAAATATACACAAAAAAATGGATACAGTAGTTTTTAATACTGATACAGAATTGTGAAATGAAATATCACAATATATTGCAGAACCGATATTTTCTTACACCCCTAGCAGTGACACGCCTTTTTACTTTCTTATATGGCCCTAATACGCCATCGTACAAATATTAAATCTAACATAGTAGATAAATATTGCACCTTAGGCATGAATTGGACCCTTTGGACTTGTCCACACACCCAGGTCATCGTTCTGTCGTGTCTAAAACGTCATAAACAGTGTCTCCGTCTCCGTCCTACAGACTGTCTAATGTCCCTGTGGTCTACGTCCATGTCCGGCCCTGGTTCTGCATAGACCCTTACCTGGCTGGATGGGGGCCGGGGCCGAGGCCGGGGCCCCCGCTGGGGTCTTGGCCCAGGGGTTAGTGTCTCGAGCAGGCAGGGCGGGGGGCAGGACTGGGGGGTTAGCGGTAACGGCAGCGACAGAGAAGGCGGGGGCGGAGCCGTTCACTACAGCAGATGAAGAAACAGAAGCGAGTAGAAGCAGGCGTGTTACAGATGAGGAGGATTAGACTCAAACAGACATGCTCAGATGGAAACGGCGCCGTTACTCAGCAGCTCCGACAAGTGTTAATCACACACAACGTCAGTGTTCTAAAGCAGGGGGGTCAAACTCAGCCCAGCTCAACGTCCAACAGGCCGCACCAGTAAAATAAGAACTTATAAATAATGACTACTACACAGTTTTCTGTTTGTTTTAGTGTAAAAAAAGTTAAATTACAGTATAAAAATTTTCCATTTACAAACTATTCTTTAAAAATGTGAATAACCTCAATATCCACAAACAACCTGGAATTTCTAAAGAAAATGTAGTTGAATTTTCACAATATTCTGCCTCATCATTTCCACATGTACATGAACTGACAGATCACAGTGGATCTACAAATACACAAACCATTAAATAAACAGGCAGAATATTGATAGAACTACACTTATTTCAGGTTTTTCATATTTGTTATTATAAATTATATCATTAAACTTGTTGTAATTTGCCTCAGTATTCCACTGTGTTTATAATGAGGTGATGTTCTTAATTTCATGACATTTCACTGATTTTTGGATCATTTTTGTTTTGTTTGGATCAATGAGGAACTGATCAATAAAATAATCTACATACCTGAGACTGGAAAAGTTGTTTAATTAATATTATGATAATTACTCCTACTGTCACTAATTTGCATCATAGTTATTGCATGTGTTATAGTCAAATTACCAACCTCCACTTAATGTAACATCTGCTTGACAGTAACGACACAAACCATTTATTTTTATATGATTATATATATTTAGACTGTAAGGGCTTAACTTTATCATCAACACATCTTGACTGCCTTCTGTGTAATTTTTGCACTTTGCAAATTCATAGTATGGGCCAGATTTAACCCTGTGGAGCAGGGGGTGTCAAACATATGGCTCATGGACCAAAACTGGTCCACCAAAGGGTCCAGTTGGGCCCCTGGGATGAATCTGCCAAATGCAAAAATTACACTGAAGATATTAACACTCAAGGACGTTAAAAATCATATTAGTACAGGTTGCACACTCAGACAAATATGATCTCAAGTGGTCGAGTCAGTAAAATAATAATAATAATAATAATAATAATAATAATAATATTTTTTTGTAAATACTATCATAAATACTATCATAATAACCTATAAATGATGAAACCTCCAAATTATTGTTTTGATTTTAGTGTGAAAAAACTAAAATTATGCAATTAAAGTGTTTACATTTACAAACTTTCACAAAAAATGTCAATAATCTAAACAACCATGAACAACCTGAAATGTCTTAAGAAAAATAAGTGAAATTATACCAATATTCTGCCTGAAATTAAATGTTTTGTGTATTTACAGAGGAGGATTAAGGCCACAGGAAAAAAAACATTAAATAAATAAGGTCCAATATATTTTTAAAATTGTTGTTCAGAGAAAATAGTCAGAATTATGACTTTAATCTAAGAATATTAATACAAAAATATATTGGACCTTAATTTTTTTTTTTTTTTTCCCCCAGTGGCCCTAATCCTCTTCCGTCATTTGTAGATCCACTATGTAAGTTTTAAGGAACATGTATAAATGATAAACTGAGACAGAATATTGTTAAAACTGCCCTTATTTTGCAATAAAACAGACATATTTGTAGTATTTATTTCTATCTTATCGTGCTGTTGTGTTTCTGGTCTGATCCACTTCAGATCATATGGGCTGAATGTGATCCTGCTTTGGAGGCCGGGTTTGGGCCGTGGGCCGTATGTTTGACACCCCTGTTGTGATGAGAAAATGTGAGCGGGGACAAAATCAAACACAATCATCAAATCACTACAAGTCTGTTTCTTTTGTATTGAGTTGAAAGAACCCGGAGATTCAGCCAAGACTGACCGAAAAAAACAAACAAATAAATAAATCAAACTGGCCACAGAAAACTACTGGCAGTCGTCATCGGCCAATATGTGCATCCTCATTTCACTGCTAATTATAAGGTTTTATTTTCTGGAATGAGAAAAATAAGCGGTTGTTGATCAGACTAATTAAAAACACAGTCATCTATAAAAATGTGTCCTTTTAGTTGAACATGATTTTCATTTTCAAACACAGATTCAACAGTTGCATCAGAGCAAAATGTTCTGTCGACTCTAATCAAATAAAGACACATTTTATATTAGATTATTAATAATATAATAATCAAATAAATGCTGGCAAACGAGGAATTAAAAAGCCTTTTAAAATAAGCAGTTTTTCAGGCTTATTAAATGTAAATTCAGTTTTTAGTTCCACTATATGTTCTGTGAAATTATGTTTTCGTCTTTTTTTTTTTTTTTTTTTTACAAATATGTGAGTGACTGGACCAAAAAATGACAAATAATGATATGATAATATTAGATTAAAACATTATGTTGTAATATTTTAATCATCCTTGTGTGAATGTAAGGCTGGACAATATATGATTATTATTATTATTATTAACTATTTTCTTTATTATCTTGACATTTAAATATATCTTCATAATTATCGTTAACCCTTTAGGCACCGGAGTTTTGTTTTGTTTTGTTTTTTACTTTGATATTAACATTCCATAAAGCTGTCTGTTTCATTCAGTTATGTTGCTTGGCACAATATTACAACTTTCATGCTTAAAGGCTTAATAATTAGATAATTAATTATAATTATTAAATAAATATTATTATTTAACGATAATGATTGTTTTGATGATAAAGAAAAGTGCAAAACCACCAATAAAAGTCAACAAAACAAGCATCAAATCATGAAATGATGAAACTTCAGGTGTATTTTTTTGTATCTGACATTTTCATTTTGGTTTTTTTTTTAATGAATTATTTGAAAACATAAATAATTGTCTAGTTTCCTAAAGATTTCACTCTGGATGACAAACATAAACCTTAAAATTAGAAAGAAATAACTTGATGTGGAAAACTCTGCTCTTTTTTAAATAATCTTTCATATATTTATGTAAAAAATGTTTAAATATATTACTCCAGTGCATTAAAGGATTATAGGACATTTGTCCATATATTATTAGAGTCTTTTGGTAAATATTGGTAAATACTGTTTAAGTCCAGTTTATCTTCAGTGGAGGTTTTGTTTTGTTTTTTTTTACCTGGAGCTACAGGAGACTGTGGGGACGAGGCCGGTTTGGGCATGGGGGCTGAGGTGAAGGGGTCCTCTGGGGGTCCGGGGAACGCCGTGGTGATCTGAGAACACAGCGAACTGATGCTGTCGCCCTCACCCTCCACCTCTGGGACTGAAGAGGAAACAAGGAGAGGCAGAAAAGATGAGACTGGGGTCTTTCTAGAACACATTAGAGTAGAGGTCTGCATTGGCTGAGGGGGAGGGGTGGAAATGGGCGGGGCAGAGAGCAGCAGAGTGCAGTCGGTGAGAGACATATGGAAAATTTTTATTACTTTTAGCAGCATTTTGTGTCTTAATTGTTTCATATATATATTTATTTTTTTATTGATCATTTCTTTCCCGCTACTTTTTATTTTACTTGAATGGAGCAACTGTAATCCCCCTGGAATTAATAAAGCCCTTTTTATCTGTATTTTTGTAGTTCATTGATCTATCTATCTATCTATCTATCTATCTAGAGAGAGTAATAACTAAAAAGAAGAAAAGACATTTTTTGACACTTTTATTGCAAAAACATCATAAACTAGAAAAGCACTCGGAGAGCGCAGACCTCCGCCAAGGCTGATCAGTGCCACCCCCAATCACCACCAAAATGTAATCATTTGTTACTTGTGCCAGTATCAACATTTCCTGAAATTTTCATCCAAATCCGTCCTTAACTTTTTGAGTTATCTTGCACACGGACGGACGGACAAACAAACAAACAAACCAACCAACACCGGCAAAAACATAACCTCCTTAGCGAAGGTAATAAATCCAGGCCTGTTATAATGGTGGTCTTAAAGGGTTGTAATATGCCATGGAAATATAAATGTAAAAGCCTGTGGTTCTAAGAATACATCCACTATCATTTTCCTGCCAGAATATACCGTGTAATGTAGTGAAATCAAAAAGCAGAACTACGCTGAGCTTTACGATGGAGCTTCTTCTGCCTTTAAGCGAACACCTCCAGAAGACAGCTGGATTTCTACAGGATAAAGTTACTAAGCAACTGCCTTTGGTACAAAACGTCCATCAGTTGTCAGGGAGTCGACTCTGATCCATTTGCTGTTCTGCTTTGTTTTTACTTTCATCATTTCTGTGCTTTCCCACAGGAAACTGAACCCTGGAAGTGTTCCTGGATCTGCTGCTGTTACCGTGTGAATCTGCTTCTAATGCGTTAGTTCAGTAAATGACACATGAATCTGAGGGTTTACAACAGGGTTAGTTTACTGACAGGTGAGACTTTACTTACACACATTTCCTGAAGTAGACATGTCCCAAACAGCTGAGTGCTTTTGTTTTTAGCGTCACTGAGCAAAACATTCACGATGGCTTGATTCAAGTGATTTAAGAGGACATTAGACTTCCCCATCTACACTTCACTGAGTGTTTAGGGAAATAGAATAAAACGTCTATTCTGTAAAGCAGGTTTATGTCTAATTACAGGTGTTTTCATACAGGTAGGGAGGGTGAATATGTGACTGACAGCTGAGGTTACGAATCTATGATCAGACACGATTCCTCAGCTCTACTCATCAGAATCAGAGTCTGAATACTTTATTAATCAAAGGGGAATTTATTCTGTTACTGTTGCTCCGTACAAATATAGAAGTTACAAGAAGAAGAAGAAATTACAAATTATACACTTTTTCATTCATTCATTCATTTTCTGAACTCGCTTTATCCTCACTAGGGTCACGGGGGTCGCTTGGAGCCTATCCCAGCTACATAGGGGCGAAGGCGGGGTACACCCTGGACAAGTCGCCAGTTCATCGCAGGGCTGACATATAGAGACAAACAATCACTCTCACATTCACACCTATGGGCAATTTAGATTAACCAATTAACCTATTATACATTTTTATTTACAAATTTTTTTCTTTTACGTTTCTATTGTTGTGTATTTTTTATGTTATTGTTTAAACTTCAATAAACATATTAAACTCTTAGAAAATAAATAGATTTTCTGTGTTAAAGTCCAGTCAAAGTCAGTGTCTGAACTACAGCAGTGAAATGCATTTACACTGTTTGTTTTTATTTCATAGACTTAAAGTGTTTCTGAGCAGAAGCAGATGTTACTGTTGTTTTCCGTTCTGTTTTACGGTGGATCTCTGACCGACATACGTGACGCCGCCGGCCCCAGGACACTGAACTCACCTGTGTTCTTGATGGGGAAGTCGGACTTGCGCTGCATGGTGGAGGGCAGCTCGTTCATGCGCAGCGACAGCTGGCGTTTGAAGGGCGACGTCTTCTGGCTGAGGGCGGGGAAGCCTCTGAAGGAGCCCTGCCTGGCCAGGGCCTCAGCGGGGGCGTGGCGGCGGGGGATGGCCTGAGGCCCCAGGCCGGGCACCGACAGAGGGGGGGAGGACGACGGCGAGGGGGAGCCTCCCGACTGGTGGGCCGACGAGTTGGTGATGCCAGCGGCCGGGTTCACCGCCACTTTGACATCGGTCTCCGCTGTCGAGACGAAGGAAACGTCCAGACAATGAGAACCGACAGAGACAGGAAGTGAATATTGGAAATGTCAAACACAGATCAACACAACCTGAACATAAACGAGGCCGTTGTCTCTAAAAACCACCAGAATGGAACCATGTGCAGATGCAGATTCAGCCGTTTTAAGTGTTGGAATTTAACTCGTACGTAAGAGTTTGGTTTTAATCAGCTCTATATGTAAAGCGTCAAGAGATAATGTTTGTTATGATTCAGTGTCAAATAAATAAAAATAGACTGACTGACTTAATAGATCCTCATGCAATCACTTCCAAAAATGTGCAATAACCCTGCAACTGTGAATTATGTGCAATAAGTGGTGCAATAATCTGTTCTGCAAAAACAATGTGATTTTTATTGAATATTTATCTAAATATAAATGCACTACTTTTATAGACTTAAGTTCATAGATATGCATACTGTAAATATTGTAAATATTGTGTCTATTCATATTTTATATCTATTTTTTTATTCGGCTTACCTCTGTTCTTATCATATTTTGTAAAATTTCACATTCAATTTTCTTCTTTCTTTCTTGTGTTTTGTTTGATATAAGCTTTATAAATGTTATTCTTCATAATTATGGCTCTAAAAATATCAGATATAATTGTAAAACACTGATGGTTTTAATGCAGAATGAGAACTTTCACTTTCAATGCACAAATTTTGCCAATAATATTTATATCCTTCTTCTTAAATAAGGTTTTGACTGCAGAACTTTGACTCCCAGTCCAGTATTTTCATCATACCACACTGGTTCTGCTGTAACTTCAGTATTTCCTTGGACACAGACATAAATACGTGGTCTTGTCTGTATATTTCTGTTGTTTGTGCTGGATCCAGACACAGAACACAGACCTTTTTTAGCATCCTGTAGCTGCCTCATGACTTCCTCCCGCTCTGCCGCCTCCGTTGCCGTGGTAACGCGGAACGAGCCCTCGCGGGTGAAAGTGGTTCTGTTGGCATCGAAGGTTGCCGTGACCCCGCACTCCTTCTCCCGTTTCTGTTTTCGCTCCAGACAGGCGGCGAATGCGCAGCCAACGGCGTGACTGAGGCGCTCCCCCTGGAAAACGACGGAAAAAAAGTCAGCGTAAAAGGTCTTCTGCAACAAAAGGACGTTAAGTAAGGGCTCGAGTACATGGATTTACACCACCCTATACATCACATGTATGATTTATAAAATAACAAAAGGTGAACTGAACTGTTTACGACACTGACACACTGAGGATTACAGAATTAAAGGACATTTATAGAAGATCACAATCAGGAAAAAACTAAATGTCAGATTATTGGGGTGTATTTTATTCTGACGGAAATAAAAACAGCGACAATGACCCTAAGTTTTGTTTAGAATGGGTCAGTTATGTACAGATAATAGACGAAGGCAGTGATCAATCAGAGTGGAGGATTTAACAAAGTCATGTAAATATAAGAATATCCATTTTTATATCCGCTGTGTTATTTGTTTTCTGTTCTTACTGAGTCTTTGATGGCCATGAAACAGTGGCAGATCCAGCGTCGCGTGGTTCCGTCCCTGCAGATGTACGAGAACGCCCTCTCAAAGTTCCGATCCGGGGCGCAGAACGACACCTTCTCTATTGTCTGGTCCAGGATCAGGTCCTGCAGAGACAACACGCCTGTTACCGTAGCGACACAGACTAAGGTTTAAGTCACTCTCAGTGTGGAGTGGATTCACACCGTGGGCAAGAGGTAACTCTGAGGAGGGAACCCTGGACCCTGGACATCTAGTGGTTCATTAATAAGGGGTCGTTAATGAACGTTTTCTCCATTTCCTCATGAATATCACATAAACTGTTTTCCTGTAAAGAACAATTCTCTAAATATGAAGCTCAGCTCAAACCTCCATTCCTGGTTTTTAACCTAATAAGGATTATCATTATATTTTGTTTGTTGTTTTTGCAATAAAAGGTTAATAAAATGTCTTTTTTTCCAGTTCTTTTGCACCTTTTCAGGAAGAACTTTACTTTCAATACGTGTCCATTAATTATCATTATTATATGTAATAAATGCTTAAAACAATGTGTTATAGCCAAAAATAAAAAAAAAACACACTTGACTTTTTTTTTTAAATCATACTTGTTATGAAAAACATCTGTAAATGTTCATAATGACTCTTTATAAGATTATAGAAATAAACTTTCAACTATTTATCATGTGCTCAAACATTTTTGTTTGTCCAGAGCATGGGTCAGTGTATCTTTACCTCCGCCAAGAGGTATTGTGATCACTTTGCTTTGTGTGTTTGTTTGTTTGTTTGTTTATTTGTTAGCAAGATAACTCAAAAAGTTATGGACGGATTTTGATGAAATTTTCAAGAAATGCTGATACTGGCACAAGGAACAACTGATTAAATCTGCCAGTTCGTACAAAATCTGGACATTGCAGACATGCTTCCTCTACAAATGTCTATGAACTCAAGATTTCCTATGAACTGGAAGATTTGTACAAGCCCATCCTTCATAAGAATCTTTGTGACCTAGGCATCAGTGTTCTTTCTTTGAAAATGACAACATCCGGTCTCAGAAAATGAAAAAAAAAAAAAAAAACCCAGCTATTTTTGGTCCATTTTTCCATTTCTGTCAGGTAGCAACTTTCTTTTTCATTATTAGAAAGAGAAACGGAAATCAATCTGTTTTTTTTAAACTTGATTTATCTGTTTTGACACTGAAAAAGAAATGGGGAATTAAGAGCTGTTGTGTTGGTGGTGGGGTTCGCTGCTATGTGGTCGTGGAATATGGATGATTTTAGACTGTTTGAGACTCAGACAGGTGAGGGCTATCCACATACACGATAGATGAGACTATGTGAGCTGAGTATTTATGTTTCCTTATAAAACACTCATGTTTCTTATTTTCTTCTTGTAATACTTATAATTTTAGCATAATGCGTGACAGACTTCACAGGTCATGATGCTGCTACATTGCAGTCACCATTGTCACTTTACTTCCACCTTTAGCTGTTACTGCTGCTGTCTATTGTACATATTCAGAGGCTTATTTTATTATATTTTAGCGGATTTTCCTGCTACTTTTTATTCTACTTGAATGGAGAGACTGTAACACCCAATTATTTCCCCTTGGGACAAATAAAGTATTCTGATTTTATGGTAGTTTTAATTCTTTTTAGCTTTTATAAATTTTATTTATCAGGGTTCGTACACATTTTTCAAGGTCAAATTGAAGCACTTTTAAGGGTTATTTTTCAAATTTTTCCAACACAGCATCTTATACATATTATTATATACAAATACTATATACTATATACTATATACAAATATTATACAAATACATATCTACATGAAAACATATACTCAGTTTTTTTTTTTTTTTCATTTTTTATCACAAAAATGTACATTATATTATGCGATAAACATCTATAATTATGTTTCATAATAGCAGACACAAGTCCATAAACCACAAGCACACAACATACAAAATAAAAAGGATAAAAAGAATAAAAAAGAATAAAAAGGAGATACAAATATTAAAGACTTTAGAAATTAAAGGAGAACACAGAGTTTTATCTGAAAAAAGGGAAGGCACTTGGTATTCTTCAGACACACTCACACCAAGACAAAGATTAAGATAAAACTGTACCTGGAGTCGACCTGAGAACACCTGGGAAGTTTATTTTTTGTCATAAAGTGTTATTTTTCTAAATGTATCACCTCTGTAAGTAGCTTTGGCTTGAGTTAATATTAACAATAAATAAATAAATCACATCACAGAGTTATAATTGCAACCACTTTCAAGCAGTTTTCAGACTCTGAAAACACACACTGAATTTCAAGCATTTTCAAGGATTTCAAGCACCCGTACAAACGCTGTTTAATATTTTATCTTATTTTCATGCCGTAAACACCGAGACCTGGGTAACTATATTTCATTCTACCATGTTTATTGATTTAATAACAATAATAGGGTTTCTGCAGGTATCAGCAAATCTAATTTAATGTCCTTTTTAATGCCACTTTAAACACATTTAAAGCCCATGTCCAACTGCAGATACAGTTTTATATATAGTTTTATGTCAGTTTACCGTCCACAGGCTTTAACCAGGTTCTGAACAGTTCCTCCTCCAATCACTTCTGCTGAAACTTGCACTTTCCCTTTTTTCCTACATTTGCTAATATTCCCTCCGCTCTTTCGCCACAGCATAAACACGCTCACAGCACGTTGCACTCCAAGCATCCGGTGTTGTGACTTCGGGTATTGGCCATAAACAATAGCCAATTAAAGAGTTCCACCTGTCAATCATCACACTATACTTCCAATCAAAATTCTTAAATGTTTATATAATCAAAAGAAATCATGAACCTTTTTTCCATCAAGTGTATTTAATTTTTTAATGCCTCTGGACATTGAATTTAATGCTTTTTAATGCCATTTAAGGCCTTAATTTTCACTAAATCTATTTAATGCCTTTTAATGCTTTTTAACCCTTTCATGCACGAATTAAGAGAACCTTAATCAAAATTTTTTCCTGAGCATTTTTATTCCTCTTTAGGCATGAAAAAAACAATGTGATAGAAAATTTTCTTCTGAAAAATAAATTTTAAAAAATAAAATAAAAATAATGTTTAATTTAAAAATACATTAAAAAACGTAATAATGAAAAAAAAAAAAATCTTATGAACCTATTTGTCATGAAGTTGCAAAAATATCCACTCAGCTGGACACCACACATTTAATTTTTGACACACAGAAACATGTATTTACTGATAAATTGTGTGAAAACTGTGGGGAAGGCTTGTGATTCTGGGGGTTTATCCTCAGGAGATATCTACATAATGTTACCTATTCATGTCAGAAAAGACATGTAGTGTCTTAAAACTTTAATAAAGATATGTGTGAAAAAAAACAAAAAAACAACGAAAAGAACAACAAAATCCATGAATATACAAGAGAACAGCTGTAGAATAGCTGTCCACTGTAGTGACCACAATGCATGAAAGGGTTAATGACCTGCAGAAACCCTGACTACAGCAGTCTGAAGGTGAACTTTGTCGCAGTACCATCGCAGTCCAGCAGGTGTCCATCTAACCTTAAATGAGTTACTGTTTGCTTAAGTGGTATCTGTTCCTGCAGGTGCACTGAGTACATAATATGAGTAAAGCAGGCCCTTCAGAGGTCACGCTGGCTTCATTACTACCATTATTAACTACTGGCTTCTTCCTCTTCTAAAGCCACCGGAGCTCAGCTGACTTCCTGTGGCAGCTCCTTCTTTTTGATTACGGTGTTCCCGAGCCTGTAATCGAGGGCTGAGTGGACTTACCTTTGTTTTATCGTCTACAACGCGGAGGCCGTCTGCCGACACCCACAACACAGCCCGCACCGCCTTCTTCCCCGCCTGCAAACAAACACAACAAGGACAAAACCCAGTCAGAAACAAGGGCTCCATTATCCACTTCCACCATGAACCCTCAACATCCGTACCTTTCTTTGGTACTTTTTAAAAATGTTTTTAAAAACATAAACCTCAATCACACACACACACACAAAACCACACCTGTAAATAAAGAGAAAGCACCAGGTAAGAGACAAAAAGAGAAGATGTCGTGTCATTCAGTAGGACCTGTATTCTTATCAATAACAGAAACAGGAGGGTTGGTATGAGAGTTGGTGCAGTGATGCAGTGGTGGTCCCCATTTGGTTAGAACAATAAGTATTTGTGTGCATGTAAAAAAAAAAAAAAAAAAAGAAGGAAACATTCACATAAATATCTCATTGTTCAGTTCTTGGTTTGTGGAAGAAGGGCTGAATGGAGAGAAGACACACCTGTTAATATAAAAACACACACTCACACACACAAAGTGCCCCACCCCAGGCTTAAGCCCCGCCCCCCGTCCCCATCTGTCCTCAGACACATGCATCTTTGTTCGTCTCCATCCACACACACACACACCCCCGTTTGTGTTCGGTTTCGTCCCGACTGGTGTGATCAAAGGGTGAGGTGTTAACGTGAGAGGAGGAAAATAATAGTAACAAAGAGGAGGCTCTAATAATAAGAGAAACACTCAAGACACACAAAGCAGAAAACTTACTTTTGCAAAGAATCCTTTGAAGAATTTCCTGTCCTGGAAGTGGATGTGGTAAAAGAGGAGGGCGGGTGAGAGGGAGGGAGGGAGGGAGGGATGAGGGGGAGGAACAAGGCATGAACATGTTACCTAGGAAGTCTAAACACACTGTGTGGAGCCCACAGGACGGCTCTGATTCTGTTGGTTTGGTTGGATGGAGGTGGAGGCGGGTTATGAGTGAGTAAGAGAAGACCATGGATCTGTGTTCACACTGATGCGGATCCATCAGAACTGGTGCAAACGGCTGTCATCACAACCAAACAGCCACAAGATACTCAAACATGGGCCAGTTTTAACCATTTTAATCTAGATTTTTTCTGTTGACGTTAACTCAGCTGATACAAAAATAGTTCTAATTTATTAAATGTATTTGCAGCAAAAAAAAGAAGCAGTTAAAGAATGACAGTTGGATTATTGGTGTAAAAATAATCATATAAATCATATAAATATGATATACACAATATATAATATTACTAGTATAGACTATATATACTACATATAACATTAATAGTGTACATGGAAATTGCTATTTTGTCATGATCATCTTGATTTATTAATGTATTTGCCCGGATATTAGTTCCTTGTACATAAAAAATGTTTGATTTTTTTCTTTGGCTCAAAACAAATAAATGAATGAATGAATATAAATCAATAAATTAGAAGTTAACCCTTTAGGCGTTGGAGTTTTTTTTCCAAAAGGAAGCAGTTAGAAAAGCATGACTGTTGTACTATGGGTGTAAAAATAATCATAAATCAAACAATATTCAATTTTGATTCAGTTTCAAGGTTTCAAAAAAGCTGCATCTTGGAAGTGTTTAGAGATAAAGTCAGACTGTAAATGAGAAAAATATTGGGTCTGACCCAAAGTTTATGATGGAAGGAAATGTACTCATCTAATTCACGTCACAGTGCGGCGGCCATATTGGATTGCGTGTCTTAGTAAAATTGATCTTGGAACATATTTACATGGAAGTTTTATTTGTGTTTTTGTTTTTTTGCAGTAAATATACATATCCATAAATAAATAAATAACTACTGTTCATATTATGATATAACAATTACTTTTTTTGTTATTATTACTACTTAATTTTTTCACTACTACTTTTTAATGTAATCTATAATCTATTTTCACTACTGTTTTTATCATTATCATTATTACTATTTTTTTTTCTTTTTTGTAATATTTCTTATATGTATATATTGGTTGTTGTGATGTTCCTGGAACCTTATTTTCCTGACGGATCTGCCCAAGGAATGAATAAAGTTTTATCTGATCTATTCTAATCTAATCTTTTTTTGTTTTGTTTTGTGCAGGATTGTTTAGAATTTATTTTGGCATGTCTAAAATTTGTTAAGGTACTTTGAAGAACTGACAGGGGACTTTGTGATCAGTAGAAAAAGATGGGGTAAGGGGGTGGGAGTATATACGTTGTACTTCATCCTGCTTCTTTTTGAGTGTTTTGTTTTTTTCGTTCTTTTTTTGATAATTGAAAAAAAAAAAAAATCTAATCTAAAAATACAAGATGAATCTGTGTATAAATAAATGTTACTTCAAAAGACCATAAAACAACTGTAATAATATAGGGGATGTTTTCAGTATCATTTTCCTGAGTTGGAATTACACCACGGTTCTGTAATAATTATGATTTTCTATACATTTCTCTCACATCTCATATGATTCTATAGGCCGTAAAAGGCCTGTATATGTTCATGCTTTTTTGCGTGGCTTTTTGGGACAGCACTTTGCTCCAGTTCTGCAGAATGACCCAGATACGTAGTAAAGGGTGAGACTGTTATTATCACTATGCTGATCACTGTTAGTGCAACCAAATGAAAGCCAGTAAAAACCACAGAACTGTTCCCTCCTCACAGCAGGAAGTGACACCCCAACACGCCCCACCCCGCCACCGCTGCCGCCGAGCCGCACATATCAGCACCCGCTAGGTTTTTTTTCCACGATTAAAATAACCACGACGCACGGTGCCAAGGAGATAAAGACGGCAGAAGTTCAGGTGTGTCTGCGTGGACGTGCAGAGGATAATCCCAAATCCTGTTTGATTCTGCTTCCTCTCATGTTCAGACACAGACGAGCTCGTTCTTTTGTTGTTCAGCAGACAGAAACAGATTCCCGCAGACGGCGGTTTGACCCCTGAGTCGGGCCGGTGACTGTTCTGGGGTCAGCCGGAGTCAGGGGTCAAGTTTAGGCCACGTAAGGAACCCACAACCAGACCCGAGCCCGGTATTAATCCTCCCTTCATCATCCCCCACTCCCTGGAGTTCCTGTCCTCCCTTTAAGCTGTGAAAGGAGTGCCACTCTGCTCCTGTTACACAGCCGTGGTGGAGACAGCGCTCCGAGCACCATGTTAATGCATGATTTAACATGTTAACCAGCACTGGGGATTCATTTGAAATGAGCTAAGCACTTGTTAGTGTGTGTCTGTATTCACTATGTGGACAAAAGTACGTGGACATGTTGAATCCAGGTGTTTCTTTTCTAACAGGGGTCTGGGATACAAAACAATAATGACTAATGTCAGAGTAGAGTTTTATATTATGGGATAAATATCATTGCATTGGTTAGTTTGGTTTAAATTATCTTTGTTTCCAAAATGCCTCAGAGATGGTTTTGACTTTACTTCTCTCAACATTGATTTATTTTTTTAATCTATGACTCTGATTTTAAATGTTAAATGTTTTTTCCTGCTCTGACTGTAAATAATAACTTTCTACCACAACTAACCATCTACTTTCTTCACATCTCACTGAGGAAGAAAAATCTCCCATTAAACTTCAAGGAAATATGGATGTTTTTATCTAAAATCATCATGAACAGGACATCTTACAGCTGTAGACATGATGTGTCCCAATACTTTTGTCCATATAGTTTAGGAACATGAATATTTCCTTAAAGTATCAGAGGGTCGTGTTGAATTTGCACGGAAAATCTGAGCTTGGTTATTATTTCCAAAGTTTGCCCAGATATTCTCATTGGAGACAAAACAACCAACATTATCAGTATTAAAAATGCACTGGATTAGAGGCTTTATGTGTTCATATACTTTATTAATAACAGTAAAACTGCTGTTTAAAACTAAACTAAAAATATTTCAGAAATTTAGAACCACAACATTTAAAATCAGAGTCACGGATTAAAAAAAAAAAAACGTTGACAGAAATTAAGTAAAAACCATCTCTGGTCGCTTTTTCATTGGACACATCTGCAAAACTTTACTGATATTTACTAAAATATTGAAAAAACAGAAGTGCATAATGTTGGTTTTTCCATTAAATCACAAATGCGATGATTTGTTTATTATCACAAAATGACACGAGAAGTCATTCCATAAACATGGTGACAAATGTAAATATTGTGTTGATTTACAGATATATTCATTATTATTAAATATTACCCCTCTATCCTGTACTAAATTAAAAAATGATGTGGTTTCCTGGTGTGTCCACACATACCACACCATGTTTGTTTTAAAACTCTTCATCTCTTATTGCAACATCCATCAACATCCGTTTTTTTTTATATATATAGATTTATTTTATATATTATTTATTTATATATTAGCTTTTCCATTGCAGTTTTCTGTGGTATACCAACTGTGCTACGCCCGAAAAACCACCTCTTGCCAGCGCAAAAAGTTCACTAATCAGAAAGCAAGAGTTTTGGCGAAATTGTCACTTTTCCATTAGGTAAATTTTTATGTGCAAGTTATATTTTTGCAATTTGAGGGTCAAGGGAAAAGTGTCTGAGGCATTTTGGAAGCAAACAGAACTATTTTACCCAAACTAACCACTGCAATGATATTCATCCCAATATAAAACTATATTCTGATGTAAGTCATTATCGTTTTGTTAGAAAAGAAACACCTGAATTCAACGTGTCCACATACTTTTGTCCACATAGTGTATATCTGTGAGAACATGCAGATGATGGTAGAGCCTAGGTGGTTAGTTTCAGGAGGCTATGGTTAGGGCGGGGGGAACAGAATCTATAAGGTTAGGACCACTAGAATGGGGGGGCAGTGTGGGGGAGGGGCATTCGGAGGCATTTCTCTGCAACACCACAATAAAAACCTGCTTAAAAAGACAAAAAAGTGTGACACGGACACAAAAACAAGCACAATATTCACGCATTGAAGAGTCTGTAAACTACATTCAACTATGAAACTACAGTGAGGGGGAAAAAAGCTTTACTGGGCAGAAAGAACAGCTGAGTTATGAAAGATCAAGGTGAGACCAAGAAGGCAACAATGGAAGAACTGAAGCAGGAAATGTGGTTTTTATCCAACAAACCTCACTTGTGCATTGAAGATAATTGCAATGCAAAACAGCGAAGGCACATTGTAGCTGTGAATGGACCCGATCGGAACAGTAAAAACTACAGCCTTTCACTGCAGGTTTACAGTAAATTCCCCCCTGAACGCCTTCAAGCACCGGCAGGATGTGCAACCACTCACACATCTTACACAACATCTGTCACAGGCCGACTTTGTGCAACCTCACCTCGTTTTCTACACACATCACAGAGTAGAGCGAGAGAGAGAGAGAGAGAGAGAGAGAGAGAGAGAGAGAGAGAGAGAGAGAGAGAGAGAGAGAGAGAGAGAGAGAGAGAGAGAGAGAGAGAGAGAGAGAGAGAGAGAGAGCATACGACCCCGAACGACACAGATGTTATGTTCTCTGACAGATCATCGAAGAATTTAAGCCCGAGAGCAGCAGCAAAGCCCAGTTCAGACCGAAGATTCAAAACAAGACCAAGGTGGAAACTCGCGAACCGTCCAGAAGAAATGACAGTTCATACAGACGCCACAAGATGAAGAAGTGACTGTACCCGCTTCCAGCTTTTTCATAGATGAATATCCTATGCGGCATCTTAAAATATGAACGAGGACAGCGAGTTATTTATTCCAGGTGTATTTGTGCTGTTGACGAAACGCTGGAAAAATAATAAAGACGGTGGAGAGTTTCTCCTGTCTGTGCCCACAGCTGTTCAGTTATTTACAGGTAGATGATAATGAGAGAAAACTCAGACTATGACATGGGAAAACTGTAAACTTCATCAAGTATTTAACAAGAAAACAGTTTCAGTGCCGCTGTATGTCAGCGTCATGTTCTATGTGAATCAGTACCAGTTGAATGTGTGAGGTTGTCAGCTTCTGTCCTATGTTCCAGTCCTGTGGTCTGGATGCACATCAATCTGACAGTAGAAGTGGGCGGGACTTTCACTGGAGGAGAACTCAACTAATCCAATCAAAGTCCATATATGACTTCTAGTGATCAGTAGGAACTAGATTGATATCTGTAACCATTTACATGATATAAACCATCAAAATATGGACCATTAGAAGCAGGGGTGCCGCTACCACTTACGGGCCCCATGAAAGCATAATCATTGTGGCCTCTCCAAAAATTAGCTATCTTATCAACCTGTTAGACCAGGGGTGGGGTGGGGGTAATGTATGTGGGGGTGCGGCCCATGAATGACATCACTTACGTTAGTGTGAAAATGAAACCGAAACTTTACATTCTATTTAACATCACCGTTCGGCCCCTGACTTCTACACCTCTCTTCTACAGCGGATCTTGCACAAAATTTTAACAACTTCTACTACATCCACTAGGCCCCCTACACAGCTCTATGGGCCCCCCATAAATTCTAGGCCCCATGAACTTGTCATGTTTACCCCCACTTTTCAGCGCCCCAGATTATAAGTAAAAGCACCTATTTAATATTTCAAAAACTCATCAAAAATCTAAATTTCTCAAAACTGTGAACAGACTTTGTAGACATTGTCCCAAGGAAGATACAAAATTTTTTTACATGAATCCGACCAGTAGTTTCAGGAAAGAAGATTGTTGAAATCTAGACACTGGTGACCTTGAGTTTGACCATTCACAGTCACTCAAGGTCAAAGGTCGTGGACCCAACTGAAAGTCCATATATGACTTCCCATCAGTGATCAATAGTAACGATATTGATATCTAGAACCATTTGTATGTTGTAAAGCATCAAAATATGGACTATTATAAGTAAAGGCACATTTTTAATATTTAAAAAATTTAAAAATCTGAATTTTCAATTCAAAACATTTAGTAAGAGGCATTATAGTTTTAAAATTGCACTTAATTTTCTTCAGACATTTCAGGTTGTTCACATTGTTTTGTTAAAGGATAATTTGTAAATGTAAATATTTTCATAATTTAATGGTTTTTTTTCCAACTAAAACAAAGTAAAATTTGGAGTTTTCATTATTTATTGGCATAATATAATGTTATTTTGTCCACGACAGAGTGACACGATGGAATTGTTATTTCTAGATTAATATACTATTATTATCATTTTCCTTTATATCATGTTGGTCTGAATGTGGAACTTGAACTAAAACCAGTTCAACACCCTTGACTGTTCATATCTTCAGTGTAAATTCATCCTGTGGGCCGGATTGGAACCTTTAGCGGGTCAGGCTCGGCCCACGGGCCACATGTTTGACACTGCTGGTCTAAGGGTTAAACATGGACCTCCAGAACCAAATAAAACAAATGATAATGGAATGATCCTGTCAGCGTGGGCCTCTCCCACTGACACACTGATGACACAGGCCGTCATCGAAGTGATCGGTGTCTGATATCTGTGTCAGTGACGGCGGTGGAACTCTTTCCACATGTCAGCATCTCCTGGTTGTGCGCTCCACCCCATCTGCATCCCAGAACCACTCCGACTCAGGACAGTGACTGTAAAAACACTCCCGTTGCTCTAAGACAAAAAAAAAAAAAAACACACCTCCAACCCTGGGCCGGCGGCCAACAGAACAGGAAGTGATGTCATGATGACAGTGCATAAGGGCAGCTTGGAGGTTGACGGTGCCGCAGTGCAGCCGCCGCCTCCTCCTCCTCCTCCTCCTCCCTCTTCTTTTTCTTCTCCTCCTCCCTCCTCTCCTCCTCCTCCTCTCTTCTCCCTCTTCTTCTCCTCCTCCTCCCTCCCTCCTTATCTTCTCCTCCTCCCTCTCCTCTCTCCTCCCTCCTCCTCCTCATCCTCCTCCTCCTCCCTCCTTTCCTCTGAGTCACGGGTCACAGAGCTGTGAGAAAACTCTCATTACCGCCCCAAAGGCTTCTGGGAACACAATGGAGTCACCCCAGAGCCGTCACACACACAGATAAACATCGGCTGACAAGTGAGACCACCAACACCCTTTCATCACAGACCATGTAAAGGAAAATCCAAACACACATACACATTATTTACATCATCTTCCTACTTGAAGCACTGACTCTGCCAGATGATGTGGCTCCTGTCTCCATGGTTCTCCTCCATGGTTCTCCTCCATGGTTCTCCTCCATGCTAACTGCCTACAGGTTTCGGGCCTCCTCCCTGAACCATTCAGTTACCAGTTAGTGGAATTAAGAGTTTATTCTTGTGCAACATTAACTCTCTTAACCAGTGGGAGCTGTATTTAGTTGCCAGGCAACAGTTGGCTTCTTAAAGAGTCAGTGAGGATGAAATGGGAGCAGCGCTAATTGTGCATTTGTTTAAGGGTGCAGTGACCCGAGTCCGGTATCCAAATCCATCTATGACACAGATAAGTGGCATCAGGGCCGATTAAAATGGATGCACCAATCTGATACTGATATTGGATACTGGACTGAAATCGACTCAAATATCTGGACTCAAATATCAGTTTTAAGTTTTTCTGCATCTGTGTATGTGTGTGTGTGTGTGTGTGTATTATATTTTATTATAATGAAAGTTAGTAGAATGCATGGAGCTATCAGCTAACAGCAGTGTTTCCAAAGAGTTTACCTGGGTGGAATTATTACATACATTAACTACCATCAAAGTACGTGGACAGTTAGGGTTAGTCGTTGCAGCTCTATTTTCACTATATGGACAAAAGTATGTGGACATGTTGAATTCACACGTTTCTTCTTCTAACAGGGGTCTGGGATACAAAACAATAATGACAGAATATAATTTTAGATTATGGGATAAATATCATATTGATTATTAATATTGATGTTTTTATCTCAGATCATCATGAACAGACATGATGTGTCCCAATATTTATGTCTATATATTTTATAAACATCAATATTTCCTTAAAGTTTAATGGTAAATGTTTCTTCCTCAGTGAGATGTGTAAAAAGTAGATGGGTAGATGAGGTAGCAAATTATTATTTACAGTCAGAACAGGAAAAATATTTGAGAAATTTAGAGGAAGAACATTTAAAATCATTGTCATGGATAAAAAAACAAAAAACAAAAGAAAATTAATGTTAAGGAAAAAGTCAAACCATCTCTGAGGCATTTTGGAAACAAAGATAACAATTCAAACCAAACTAACCAATGAAATAATATTTATCCCATAATATAAAACTATATTCTGATATTAGTCGTTATTGTTTTGTATCCCAGACCCCTGTTAGAAAAGAAACACCTGGATTCAACGTGTCCACATACTTTTATCCACTTGTGTATGACTTTGGCAGTTATATTCTGAGAATAATGATATGCAACTCCAGGGGTCAATGGAGCCTCAAATTGACATGAAATCAATGTAGATTAAAGTGTAACTAAGAAATGAACTTGTGTCAGAGATAAACCATCATCTCTAGGACGTTAAATGTCTGCATCCAGATTAACCCATAAAGACCCAGTGCTTCTTCTGTGGCAGTTTCCAAATTATTTTTTCTATCTATTTATTCAGTCTTAATTTATTTATCCCCATCTCTTACTATATTATCCTCTGTACATTGTGTTTTTCAGTATAAATCATGTCTTTTCCTGTATTTAATTTTCTGATCATGTAGTTGTTCATAAAAGCTCAGATTACAGTTGTGTTCTATATCAGAATCAGAGAAAACTGAAGAAAAGGTGATTTTTTCAACAACATACATCATCATCATCAAACAAGCGTCTCCGTACTAGAGCCCGACCGATTAATCTGCCGACCGATTAATCGATTATACTGTAGCATATCACAGATTAATCAACATCAGCCAATATGTAACTGATTTATTAACGTTTTTGCTACGGAGATTCTGTCGCTTGCTGCTCTTGTGTGTGTGTGTGTGTGCGCGCGCGCGCTGCCCGGAAAGTTAAAAGAACAGTAAAGCGTGTCAGTTTCACTTTCACTTGGACAATCACGAAATCACAGAGTGCTACCCACCCCCTGCGCTTCGACAAGGATGGACCGCTAACCCCCCCCCCCCCCCCGACTCTGAACGGGAAAGTTATGTAAATTATCTTTGTGAGAGAAACAAAGATTTATGCAAATGATAATCCACCTGTTCACAATTATCTAATACAAGATTATTATATCCTGTGCAGATCAATATTCTTATTTCATATATTGGCCAACATATCAGTTATCGGCCAATATCGGATGTCGGCCGATATTTTGAATATCGCCTTTTTTTTTAGCCCCCCAATATCGGTATCGGACCTGAAAATCCCATATCGTTCGGGCTCTACTCCATTCACTGTCATTGATACAACTCCGTGGGTTGTGCTGGTGAATCAATATTGTAGAAGATGACGGCGTTTCTATGGCAACTACGGAGCCTCTGAACATCCAAATGGATCATATCTGATGACCATGAAAAGATGAAGAACTGTATTTTACACCAATTACTTACATGTATTGATAGGATTAGTGGATCCGCAGGTATTAAACAGTTTAGATCAGTAGATGGTTTTGGTCGACGGTGGATGTTTGGGTCTTTAAGAGTTAAAAGTAAGAAATAACAACAGTGGAACTCATATTATGAAGGTAGCTACAGGCACTTTCCCACCCTGCTTACAAACACAGACCAGTTCAATAAAGCTGCCTTATATACAAATGCCGCCGCCACCAGGCAGCGAGGAGGAAATGTCATTATGCTGAGGAGGTTCACGCCGCCGTGGCCCGTCGGAGGACAGGAGGCAGGAGCGTCCGCCTCTCCTTTGAGTCGGCTCCATTTTGTCGGCCTTGTTAAAACCACTGTAACTCAATAAGACCTCGTGGCCTCAGGCGACGTGCGGACCATGTGACCTCAGCAGGCACCGAGCCGCTGTGTGCCGAGCTTCTGGATGTAAACATTTGTTTGCTTTGCCTCCGGTTGCAGGTTTTCTTTTGTGCATATATCATTCACCAGCTCCAGTGATGGATGATGATGTACTCTGACTGTGTGAAATGACAAAAATAAAACACACTGCGGGTCTGTTATATTTAGGTTTCATTCATATTCAGTCTTTCAGGCCCTTTTTGGTCGTTTACGTGTGGTTTTAATTCGTCCCACAAGTGTTTAAGCGGTTATATTTTGCTTGTAAATTGAAGAACTGACTCATTTTACTCAGTTTTATTCTGATTTATTGCAGGTTCCATGGTGTGCGAAGCCATTTGATTCCTGCACAAGAACAATAACTAACACTGAGTGAAAATGAAACTGCTTTTACCTGCAATTCTAAGTTCATGTTGTTCCATGCGCTTTTTATCATAACTCCATGTCTTTAAAATCACTTATCTAAACCATTCTTCATGCATGTGTGTATTTGTTCTATTGTGTCCTTTTGTTTTTAGGTTTTATGTGACTCATCTGTGTTGGCATGTGCTTCTGCCTTATCAAATTGCCACATTTTAACCGCAATGAAGATGTACTTTTATGGCTCGCAGCTCAGAGTACACTCATAAACTACTCAACTGCTGTGAAGCATGTTTTACAGTTTATTCACAGCTCACATATTCTTCAGCAGCTCATTCAGTGTGACATGAGAAGTGACTGAAAGGCCCTCTGAATTATTTTACGAAGCAGGAGCGAGTGGTATTGATAACAGGATGAACGTGGCGTGGATTCTCACTAAGTGTGACTCATCTGTGAGAGTGAAGGCTAATTAGAGGAGTCTTCCACCTTGGATCCAGCTCCTGTCAATGGTTCCTCATACAGTCTCCTCCTATGATGTGCAATAACCTACAAAATGTGAATCATGTGCAATAAGTTGTGCAATAATCTTCTGTTCTGCAATAATGACGCAATATTTATTCAATGTTTATTAAAATATAAATGCACTGTTCTGATATAGACTTGGGTTCACAGGTATACATACTGTTAATACTGTTAATATTGCATCTATTCATATTTCATTCATCCATTCATCTTCTGAACCCGCCTCATCCTAACTAGGGTTGTGGGGGCGGAGCCTATCCCAGCTACCTGTGGGCGAAGGCGGGGTTCACCCTGGACAAGTTCATCACAGAGCCAATATACAGAAATGAACAACTAATCACACTCACATTCACACCTCTGGATAGTTTAGATTAATCAATTAGCCTGTTAGTGCATATGTTTGGATGGAGGGAGGAAACCGGAGTATTCATATTTCATGCCTATTTTTTTTTTTTTTTTTTTATTCTACTTAGCTCTATACTTATCTTACTTTTACAAATTTTATATTCTATTTTCTTATCTTTAGTTCTAGTTTTTGTAATTTTATATTCGCTCTATTCTTATTTTCTGTAGTACTGCTGTTTTATTCATGTTGTTGCACTGAACACACAATGACAATAAAGGCTATTCTATTCTATTCTATTCTAGCTGTGATGTGGTAATCCTCACCGAACAGATTCCGATCGCACCGATACTGATCCCAGAGACAGACCTGCCGACTCAGGTCTGGCCTCGACTTCAGACGATCTTCCACAGAGGAGTTTACGACCCGGGTGGGGTCTTGGCAAACGACTGACAACATGGAAAAGCCATTGCTCTCCCTCCCGTCTGCTCCCCCCCCAAACTGGAATTTGTACTTTTTGCGCAACTCCTCCGGAATCCGCCGCAGCAGGAAATACATGCGGGCCTATCTCCTCAGGCAGAGAGAGTTACAAGAGAGGAAGAGACGTAGAGTGTGGACCTCTGAGGGTGGAGACCCAGGCAGGAATAAACAGGGGAAAACGCTAAAAAGAACAAAGCTAAGGCTGCAGGGTGATAGATGGAGGCCTTTCACGAGACAGGAAGTGTTAGAAAGAGGCAGGTGGATATTGAAAAGGGAAGGGAGAGAGCAGATAGAAGGAGCTAGAACGTCTACGGAGCTCTATTATTCTAAAACCAGAATGTCAAACTCATTTTAGTTCAGGTTCCACATTTGATCTCAAGTAAAATAATAGAATAATAACCTACAAATAATGTCAACGCCAAACATTTCTGTATGTTTTAGTGTGAAAAAAGTCAAATTACATTATGAAAAGGTTTACATCTACAAACTATCCTTTAAAAAACGTGAATAAGATGAACAACCTGAAATCTCTTAAGAAAAATAAGTGTAATTTTAACAATATTCTGCCTCAGTTTATGTACATTAGAACTTACAGATCACAATGAATCTACAAATACACAAAACATTTACTAACAGGCCAGAACAAGTGCAAAAAAGTCAAATTAAATTCTGAAAGTTTTTACATTTACAAACTATCCTTTCACAAAAATGCAAATAACCTGAAAGACTTGAAATTACTTGAAAATAAGTGCATTTTCAACAATATTATGACTTGGTTGATCATTTACATACATGCATTATATATAGATGACAGACTTTGGAGTTTGGACCTAAAATGAGTTTGACACACTCAATTGTTAATATCGTCAGCGTCTTTTTTTTTTTTTTTTTTTTTCCACAAATCCATCCTGCGGGCCGGACTGGAACCTTTGGTGGGCCGGTTTTGGCCCACGGGCCGTATGTTTGACACCCCTGTTGTAAACCTACCGTCTTGAGCCGCTTCACAGCGTCCTCACAGATGTGCATGCCTCTGGACTCCTCCACCTCCACATGTCCCAGGTACTGATGGGTAAAAAGAGAGACAGGACAGAGACTGAGTAACGCCACGACACAATCACAATCAGAAACAGAATCAGAATGCTTTACCATCATAGATGCACTGGAAAACAAAATGACACTGCACTGGTCGCAATAAAAACACATAGATACAACACTAATGAACAGGATAAAACAGTATAAAAAATGGTGCTGCTGCGATTAGTCGACGTAATCAACCTTGAAAATTAATCAACAGCAATTTTTTTAGTCGACGAGTCATTTTACTATTGACCGCCTATTTATTTTTGGCCGTGGCACCTGAGAATCATGTTGGCATTGGCGCCTGCAGTACCCCAGAGAGAGAGAGAGAGAGAGAGAGAGAGAGAGAGAGAGAGAGAGAGAGAGAGAGAGAGAGAGAGACCCCCGTCTTATAAGTGTCTTGAGTTTCATTCCCCCACCCTTACAGTTCATCCCCCCAGTCCACAGATCGGGTTGCACCCATTCACACCCCCCCTTTAAATTAGTCATTTAGATTTGTCGACTAATCGAAAAATTTGTTGAAAGATTAATCATTAGAAAATAAGTCATTAGTGGCAGCACTATAAATATTCCTAAATAAATAATGGACATAATGACATCAGTGATAAAAACTACACCAGTTCCATCTTATGTTGCTGTATTGCACAGACTACAGCATAAATATTGTACAGTCCAGGTTAGAGCAGGGGTGTCAAAGCCATGGCCTGAGGGCCAAAAACCAGTCCAACCAAAGGGTTCAATCTGGCCCTTGGGATGAATTTGTGAAATCCAAAAATGACACTAACGTGTTGACAGTCAAAGGCGTGAAAATCATTTTAGTTCAGGTTCAACATACAGACAAATATGAGTGGGTCAGATCAGGAAAATACTATCATAACCTAGAAATAATTACAACTATACTTTTTTTCTTTTTGTTTTACTGTAAAAATGTAAAATTACATGAAAATGTAGACATTTACAAACTATCCTTCTGGAAAAAATATAAATAACCTGAACAAATGTGAACAACATGAAATGTTGTAAGATAAGTAAGTGTAATTGTCCCAACATTCTGTCTGTTAAATGTTGTGTGTATTTGTAGATCCACTGTAATCTGTACATTTTAATGTACACGTGTAAATGATAAACTGAGGCAGAATAGTTAAAACTGCACTGATTTCAGGTTGTTTATGGTTGTTCATGTCATTCACACTTTTCAAAAGATACTTTATAGATGTAAGTGTTTTCATAATAAAATTTTCTTTTTTCACTCTTATTATTTTACTGACCCACCCAGAACATATTGGGCTAAATGTGGCCCCTGAACTAAAATGAGTTTGACATGCCTGGGTTACAGTCAATAGAGTCAGTGTTGTCCAGTTGTAGCTGAGATCCACTCAGCATATGGCATTTTTTGTATGTATTTCCAATATTATGTGTGTCTGTTCAACAGTTTGGTAAAAGCTGTCCTGGAATCTGACTGTTTTACATATAAGGCTTCGGTATCGTCTTCCCGAGGACAGAGCTCCGTCTCTGCTGAGCTTTAAGACGACAACTATAATAAAGTGTATCTGGAACCAGATCAGGTATTTAAATGAGTCCAGATTGTCTAATATCCCCTGATACGCCGGTGCCTGTGATTTATACATCTAATTAATTATAATGACCGTTTGGAGGTTAATCTCAGTTCAGTTACTCCCAGGCTGATGCTTAATTTTGTCCACGGTGAGAACACTTTGTTAAGGAATACAAATGGGCGAGTGGGCGGACGCTGCGGGGGGGGGGATTCCACAATGAAAAAAAACAACAAAAACAAGCCGGTATTCACAGAGGCTTAGTGTGGTCAGCATCAGATAGGAAATAACCAGGAAATATCTACACAAGGGGAGGTTAACATCTGGTCAAAAAATTTAAATTACAATAATCTACACCAAATTTATATTTTTGGGCAGGTAATCACTTATATTTTCAGGAAAATGTATTTTGAAAAAATGAGAAAAAAATTGTGAAAAAAAAAAATAAATTGAGTGTGAATGTTTGTAAAGTGACCCAGTTTAGTGCCGTCATTCTGGGCTCATACATAAACTCTCATAAATAAATTAAATTTATTCCAAATACATTGATATTTGAGCATTACATTATTTATGTCATATTCTAAACAGTGTTTAAAATTAATAAATGCATATATCTATGCAAAATACCTTTGAATATAATGTTAATATTATTTGTATGTTGTAAATATTGTAAAAATAAATGTATATGACATTGAGAATTGAAATAAAACATGTTTAATTTGACATTTACTTTTGTTGTCCATCTGTGATGCTGCCATTTGTCTAAACTCTTTCTATTTAGGTATGATCAAATATTTTTTCGTCAAATCAATTATTAGGTTGTAAAATAGACGGTTTAAGGTATACACTGAATACATTTGACGATGAAAATGTCAGGGGAACGTCACTTTGGAGAACTTTGGAATTCTTGCAAAAAATAGACGTTAATTTTTTGTCCATCTGTGACGCAGTAGTTTTTGATATTTTTAATTTAAAAATATTTGAGACTAAATTTTGCCCTTTGAGTCTGTTTCAGATGGCATTTAGACCTTTACAGTTATGTGGAATATTTGTCTTAAACTTGTCTGGTTCAAAAGTTATGAATCATAAAGCAGTGGGCGGTCCATCCGTGACACCCTTGACCTCGCCCATATTTCAGGTATCAGTCACTAAAAGGGTGGGGGGGGTGTCTCTGTGGTGTGTTTGTGCAGGACTTCCTGGGTCAGATGTTCTGTATGCTGGGGGAGATCCTGGGCCCGACTGGCAGCAGACTGGAAAGGACGCTCTAGTAAGTGTGAACAAACACCGCATCGTACCTGTTCTAAAGATATGAGTAGGGGTGTGTATTTGCAAGAATCTGGCATTACGATACAAATCACAATACTAGGATCACGATACAATATATCACGATATATCATGATACTTAAAAAAAAGGCAATTTTTTTGTTTGTTTGTTTCTTTTTTTTTTAATTATTATTTCCTAGAAGAACGCACAAATACTAAACACATTTGTATTTGATCACAACAGGATCTAATGGTATACCACAACATTTTCCTGTGTTCAAACTTAAATTATGTTTTACAGACATTACAGTTTAAGATCCTACTCAAATGTTCATATTCTATTAGGCCATAACGAACCTCCTAACGTTATTTTTGTCCCAAACAAAGGAACTAACATCTGCCACTCAGACAGTAAAAAGTGCTTTTAGGATGCTTCAAATAACCATTATTTAATAAAACAAAGTTAAATAATAATAAATAAAATACAAACAGTAAAGAAAACCATGAAAAAAATTAATCTCTGCCATATCTGCATTTGAATAAATACCTAAAAATATCGATACAGTACTTTTTAATATTGATACAGTATTGTGAAAGGAAATATCATGATATATTGCAGAACCGATATTTTCTAACACCCCTAGATATGATGTAATATGATAAAGGAAAAAAAATGGTGCTGTCATTCGATGGTGAGGGGACCCCGGGTCTCCACACGTTACATTTACATCTATTAGTTTTGGTGATTTTTATATCACATTGCACAATCAAACCATCTGCTATGTTCTACCTTTGTTTTCCAGGGTACCATTGGGTCATTTTACAGGTGTGTATTTTCATCTCACACATTTAGACTTTTCCAATTATGTGTAATATTTGTCTTAAACTTGTCTGGTTCAAAGGTTATGAATCAAAACGTAGTGGGCGGTCCATCCGTGACACCCTTGACCTCGCCCACATGTCCTCAGTAAAGCATGTTGGACCCACGCCGTCATCCACATTATTAATAGTCAAACTGATGTGAATGGGTTTAACTGACTGAATGAACGGAAAAAGCCTCCTCCTCCCCTATGACCCCCCCTTGACACCCCCCTCCCCCCTTCCATCCTCCAGGACCTGCAGCGGCATCACGTCCTGCTGCGTGTCACTCCAGAGTCACAACCCTGACCGGCCCACGGGCCATTGTACGTGTCGGTCCGCAGAGGAAGTCCTTACCCTTCCTTATAGATACACACAGAGTGGGTGACGCTGACCCCCCACCCACCGACGACCGCCCCACCCTCCGGCCCTGCTATTCTGAGGGTGTGACGCCACAGCTGTGAGTCACACTATTGGCGTGGAACATAACGCACACGTGCACGTAAAACGCACAAAAAGCCAGACGACGCTGATGTGCGGCGGCAGTTGTGGGAAGTGAGGACAATGCTAATGGCGGCGGCACTAATGGGGGGGGGGGGGTCAGCCAGGAGACATGAAGGAGGTGAGATGAGTAAATGCACAGGAGGCCTGTTGTGTCTCATCTGATGGCGTTTGCGGCTTTGTTTCGGTCGCTGCCAGTCGTAGATATTCCGCTTCTGAAATACAGGCTTGTTTTGCGTCCCACTCTTGGATTAGTTACACTTAGCGTTAATCCCACAGTGGGCTCGGATTAGATTCAGTTTATATATCATCACCGTTGTGTAATTGTCCTGTTCCTGCCACAACACTTTGAGTGTGTTCAGGAGGGGCTGATGGTGGATAGTAGGGGTGAAAGAAAATATCGGTTCTGCAATATATTGCGATATTTCATTTCACAATACTGTACTGATATTAAAAAGTACTGTATTGATATTTTTAAGTATTTATTCAGATGCTGATAGTGTGGAGGTTCATTTTTGTTTTTCTTTTTTGTGTATATTTTATTTATTATTTAACACTCTTATTAAATAATGTTAGTTCCTTTGTTGGAATTGCACAAAAATAATGTTATGATGTTAGTTCTGAACTAATCGAATATGAACATTTGAACAGGATCTTAAAACATAATTTAAGTATTAAGACAGGAACATTTTGTGATATAGCAGTAGATCTTGTTCTGATAAAAAAAAAAAAAAAAATGTGTTCAGTATTTGTGCATATTTCTGGTGTAATTCAATTCTTCAAGGAAATAATCATTTAAAAAAAACACAAAAAATTGCCTTTTTAACCGTGTCGTGATATATCGTATTGTGATCCTAGTGTGATTTGTATTGTATTGCCAGATTCTTGCCAATACACAGCCCTAGAGGATAGTGTATTTACATTCCTTATTTGTCAAGAGAGTTCACACCTAAACCCCAGGACCAAAAACTGAGAGGCTGAAGGAAAGTTTTTACCCATAATTCATCTGTCTGTGAGGAAAAACATTGCACATGCACCTTATTCACATCTAGACGACTGGAAATGGTACATACATACTAGAGCTACTTTTTTTTTTTTTTGGGGGGGGGGGGGGGGCAGTTTATGAAAATATTACAAGTGAAAGGTACAAATACTTAAATACTTGAATATGTTACGAATGGGAATGAATTTGCAACTATACTCACAATGACTGATGTTCGTTTTCCCCAGTGAGTGACTTTTAATTAAAACCAAAAAATAAATTAAAATGCCATTTTACTTGTATTTCAGTGTAGACCAAGGTGTTTAACGCATTCCAGTTCAGAGGCCACACGCAGCCCAACACGATCACAACTGGGCCGGACCAGCAAAACAATAACACATAAAAGCTACTTATTTATATATACTGTATACATTTATATTTACATATCCTCTTGAGACCCAGCGATGCATTTTTTCAGTTTCACAGCTTTACTTAAAAAAAACAAAAAAAAAAAAACCCACTGTTCATAGCAAAGAACATTCCATAAAATTATTTAGATAAATAATAAAAATGAACAGTGTCTGGAAATGTTTTTGCATCACGCTGTTTGCAATCAAGACAATTATTTTATATTAAAACAAAAAAAGCTGTCCAATTCAAAGGACATGCCATTAAATGTAATAAATAAATACAATTACATTTAACTGAATTAAACAGTATTTGGAAAAACTGTTGCATCATGCTGCTTTCCAATCAAGACAATTATTTAATGTAAAAAAAATAAATAAAAATTAAAATAAATAAATAAATAAGCCCAAACTTTTACTTTTCTGGGTTTCAGTAGGCTATTACCTTGAGTGTTTCATGTCTTTTCTCTCTTTTATTATTGGCTGCAGGTTCAAAAATACATTTAAGTGTGTATTGTACTATGTATAACTGTGCATGTGACTAATAACCTTATCTTATCAATCAATCAATCAAATTTTATTTACATAGCACCAAATCATAACAAAAGTTATCTCATGACACTTTACTTTTTACTTTACACTTTACTCATGACTCTCATGCCTTATCTTAATTTATTTTATCTTATCTTATGGAGGAATTTCACCTACAGATCAGTATAAACCCATATCAATATCAATTTACATGCGCTGGCTTCATTAGTTTAAACCCACTGAATGTAATCCACGTGGATTTGAGGAATTAATTCATTACATTGGCCACGAATCACTTTCAGAAAAAAAAAAAAAATCTGTTTAATTCACAGGTCCAAATCCCAGCAGGTTTACAAAACCGTTCTGTAGAAATAACGCTTCATAAAAATGCACATGTTCATTTCCATACAAATGAGTCTATGCAAATTAAACCTAACGAGCACGTACAAATTCAGTTAGGAAAAAACACGAGGTCTAATCAGATCTTACATCATCTGTAAGCCTCCAGCCCTGTCATACCGAGAGGAAAAAGGAAAAAAGGCACATATTAAAAGTCGAGATCATTCGTGAGCATTTCGGAGGCAGAGCGCGACTAATTTGTGATTTATTTGACTGTGACTGAATATATTTGATTAAAAAAAATCAAACATGAAAATAAAGACTTCATATGTCAGTATACATTTACAAACTGTTGTTAGTGTCAAATACATCGATGCGGAATTTGAAGTAAAGGAACATATCATTAGCCTCATAGCATAACTGTCTAATTTTATTTTTTTATTTTCTAAACCTTTATTTAATCAGGAAAAACAGATCCAACTGAGATTAAGAACCTCTTTTTCAAGGAAGTCTTGGCCAAGAGGCAGCATGAAATACAACCCACACTTACATCATACAAACATGTACAGGACAAGTTGTTGTTGGCCGATGTGCCCTTGAGCAACGCACTTACCCCTCCCCCCATTTGCTCCCTGGGTGCCTGACACGGCTAGCCCACTGCTCCTAGCATGCAGTGTGTGTGATGCATGATCTAGTGATGGATTAAATGCAGAGGACAAATTTTGGTGTGTGATGCACGTTTACGTGTGTGACAAACTACTACTGACAAAATAAAGATTCTATTCTATTCTATTCTATTCTATGAAAAACAAGTGAAAGTTATTGAGTAAGTCTGTAGCACTTTGAGTTTGGTTTTAAAAACATTCAAGGAAATTAATTCAGTCCATTTCCAGTCTTTTAGTAACATATTCCACGTGCAAGGAGCAGATGAGCATAAATGGACAAAAGTATGTGGACACGTTGAATTCAGGTATTTGTTTTCTAACAGGGGTCTGGGATACAAAACAATAATATAAAACTATGAATTTGTCGTTATTGTTTTGTATCCCAGACCCCTGTTAGAAAAGAAACACCTGAATTCAATGTGTCCACATACTTTTGTCCATATAGGGTATAAGTTAGGCAATTATGCTAGGAGGCTAACGCTATTACATACTTTTAACCCATTAAGACCCAGTGTCAGTTTTGTGTCAGTTCCCAATCAATTTTCCTCTCTATTTAACCTTTCTTAAGTGATTTACTGTCATTTATTATAATATTATCCACTGTACTTTGTATTTTTCAGTCTAAATCATGATTTAGAAAATACTTGAATGTATTTTCCTGTATTTAATTTCCTAGATTTAATTTAGATTAGATTTATTATATCAAAACTGAAAAAAAAGTGGCTTTTTTTGTCCATATAGTGTATGACTTATGTTATTATGCTATGAGGCTAACGATATGATATAAAATATACATTATAACAATAACAGGGTTTCTGCAGGTACCAGCAAATCTAACTTAATACTTTTTAATGCCCTTTTTAATGCCACTGTAAACAAATTTAAAGCCCATGTCCAACTGCAGATACAGTTTTATATACAGGGTGGGGAAGCAAAATTTACAATATTTTGAGGCAGGGATTGAAAGACAGTGTATGACCAATTAGTTTATTGAAAGTCATGAGAATTTATTTGCCACAAGAAAATTGACATAATAGAAAATGTTTTATTCTATGTGTCCTCCTTCTTTCTCAATAACTGCCTTCACACGCTTCCTGAAACTTGCGCAAGTGTTCCTCAAATATTCGGGTGACAACTTCTCCCATTCTTCTTTAATAGTATCTTCCAGACTTTCTCGTAATAGTTTTGCTCATAGTCATTCTCTTCTTTACATTATAAAGTCTTTACAGACACTCCAACTATTTTTGAAATCTCCTTTGGTGTGACGAGTGCATTCAGCAAATCACACACTCTTTGACGTTTGCTTTCCTGATTACTCATATGGGCAAAAGTTTCTGAAAAGGTATGGATAATAGTGTTAGGTATGATTACGACATCAATATATGTTTGGTTTCAAAACAACTGACGTAGTGCCTGCTGAGAAAAAACAACTAAATGTTCATTGTAAATTTTGCTTCCCCACCCTGTATAGTTTTCTGTCAGTTTACCGTCCACAGGCTTTGACCAGGTTCTGAACAGTTCCTCCTCCAATCACTTCTGCTGAAACTTGCACTTTCCCTTTTTTCCCACATTTGCTAATATTCCCTCCACTCTTTCTCCACAGCATGAACACACTCACAGCACGTTGCATTCCAAGCATCCGGTGTTGTGACTTCATGTATCGGCCATAAACAATAGTCAATTTAAGGGTTCCACCTGTCAATCATCACACTATACTTCTGTAGGATCAAAATGATTAAATGTTTATATAATCCAAGTAAATTGTGAATAACAATACTTTTTTTCCATCAAGTGTATTTAGTTTTTTAATGCTTCTGGACATCGAATTTAAGGCTTTTTAATGTCATTTAAGGCCTTAATTTACACAAAATCTATTTAATGACTCTTAATACTTTTTAATGACCTACATCAGGGCTCTCAAACATGCGGCCCGGGGGCCAAATGCAGCCCACCAAAAGTTCCAATCCGGCCCGTGGGATGAATCTGCAAAGTGCTAAAATTCCACAGTTATTTCAGTTCAGGTTCCACATACAGACCAATATGATCTACAGTAAAATAATAGCATAATAACCTATAGAATATAATGACTCCATATTTTCTTCTCGGTTTGTTGTGGAAAAAAATAATATCACATTATGCCTATAAATAATGACAACTTCAAATTTTTGTCTTTGTTCTAGTGCAAAAAATAACATTAAATTATGAAAATATTTAAATTTACAAACTATCCTGTAACAATAAAACATGAATAACCTGAACAAATATGAATAACCTGAAATTTCTAAAGAAAATTAAGCACAGTTTTAACAATTTTCTGCCTGTTACTAAGTGTTTAGTGTCTTTGTAGATCTGATCCATAATGCACATGTAGAAGTGATAAGTTGAGGCAGAATACTGTTAAAATTGCACTGATTTTTCTTAAGAAATTTCAGTTTTTTCAGGTTATTCTCATCTTTTTTGCTTGGACAGTTTATAAAAGTAAGTATTTTCATAATTTAAAGGGGTTTTTGCACTAAAACAAAGACAACAATTTGGAGTTGTGATTATTTATAGGTTATTATGCTATTATTTTACTGGTCCAGCCCACTGGAGATCAAATTGGGCTGAATGTGGAACCTGAAAGAAAATGAGTTTGAGACCCCTGACCTACACAGTTAAAACTGCATATGTTCTACTGAGAAATCAAACATAAAAATAAAGACTTCTTTTGTGACAAGTTCACATAATAACTCTTCAGTAGAAATGCTCATGAATGATCATGACCTTTAGTATGTGCCAGAAAAAAAACTCTATTTTTCCACCTTGAATTCCAAACAACAATCTTTTAGTTTAGAAATCAACATCCACATGCAAATGCAAATGAACACACAGGTTTGTTAAAATAACGTGGAAACACACTGATCCGTATGTGGAATGAGGAGCCCCAACAAGAACATTAGAGGCTCAGTTCACACTATTTGGAAGCCGTTTCCCCCCAGAATCCCCCCTTTTTTCTCTCTCTCTTTCCCACACAACTTTGACACAGCCGTCCTCCTTCTCCTCCCTCTTCCCTGCATCTCTTCTCCACCCCTCTATTAGTCTTTAGTGCAGCACTGATAATTTCAACTTACTCCAACCCACTCATGACCGGGCTCCTCGGAGGCACCTAGAGCAGGAGGAGGAGGAGGGGGGAGGAGGAGGAGGAGCATGGTAGGTTGCACCGGCACAACCACAGCCAGTGCTAAGAGGAGGGGGGAAAAAAACGGTTGTGCTGCAGAAAGTGTGTGAGGCTGCAAAAGTACGAAGGGAAGCACGTTTATACTGTTAATATGGTTCATAGATGGACATTCTGTTTTTACTGTTAATCTACATCTATTCATATTTTGTCCGTTTTTATTTTTTTATTCTACTTCCCTCTGTTCTTCAGCGTTCCTACACATTTTTCAAGGTCGAATTCAAGCACCTTTCAAGCACTTTTAAGGGTCATTTTCACATTTTTCCAGCACAGAACCTTATCACTGGGGTTAAATCCATATCTACAGGAATATATATATACTAAGGATTATTTTTATCACAATGATGTACTTTGTATTATGCCATAAACATCTAAAATGATGTTTCATAATAGCAAAAAAGTTAAGAAATTAAAGGCGAATGCAAAGTTTTATCCAAAAACACAGAGGCCACTTGGCGTTCCTCGCACACACTCACACCAAGACAAAAATTCAGTTAAAATTGTACCTGAGCCGACCTGAGAACACCTGGGAAGTTGGATTTTTATAAATGTGTCACCTTAATGTACATAGGTTTGGTTTGACATCTAACCTGGCAGAGTTAATACTAATAATAAATAAATAAATCACACCACAGCGTTAGAATTGCAAGCACTTAAACTAAAATTATTATTGATTAATATTGAAAGTTAAGGTGCAAAAGAATTGGCCAAAAGGACATTTTCAGACACTTTTATTGTAAAAACGTGATAGTTTGTAAAGGATCCAAAGGCTCTCATTTACAGATGATGGACGATGACATCATCCATGGGGTGAACGCCGTCTGCCAAATTGATTAATCTGATCGTCTACAGAGCGGCTGTTAATCAGCAACGACAGCGCAGAGGACAATGAGAGACGCTTTATGGGGTCGTTGTGGAGAGGAGATGTGCTTGTGTTCATAGACGGGTAAAAACTGGATCTCAAATCTGGGCCGTTTTACATGAACCCTTTAACCCCTGATGTGTCTGTGGTGAGCATTCTGAATGTATGATTTATTTTAAATATTTCAGAAAAATTCAATCGTTTGCTCAATAGGAAAAATTTCAAATTGCGTTGATAGAATAGACCTTGTTCTTTCCATAGACATCTGAGCATGCTCAGTTCACCCCCCCACCACCTGTGGAATGGGGGGTCAAACACAGAGCAGTGAGTGAGACCGACTCACTATAAAAACAGACGGTTTGGACTTTTTTTTTTTTTTTTCACACCAAATTTCCTTGTGTTTTGTTGTTTTTACTGTTGTTCCTAGTGTTGTGGAGATTTTCCTTTCTTTTTTTTTTTTGTTTACTGTGTTTTGACTGAGTTTTGAGCCCAAAACAAAAACTACTGGGCCCAAATTCAAATATGTGCTGCTTATTTAATTTATTTGACTTCATTTTAGTTTGTTCTTCACATATTTTTTCGTGTTATTTATTATTTTGTAAATATTTTATTCATTCTTGTTCATTTAGTTGCATATTTGGTTTATTTTTCTACATTTTATTTTTCTGTTTTCCTATTTTTCTTCAATTTTATTCAGTTTGCGGATTATTTTGTTCATGTTACTTATGATTTTGGTAGTTTCTTATTCATTTTTGTTCATTTCATTGATCACTTTGGCTGTATTTCTTCATTTTGTTGCTTATTTTCTTCCCTTTTTTTGACTGTGTAACTGCTTTTTGGAGTTCTAAACAGGTGTCAAAAAGCAACTGAACTGATTAAAAAAAAAAAAAGAGCCCAAAACATAAACTACTGGGCCCAAATTCAAATCCTTGTTGTTGTTCAGTGTGTTCCAGTTCACAGTTGATGTTCAACATCCTAAATCTCTTATTGATGTACTCAAAAAGTTATGGACGGATTTTCATGAAATTTTCAGGAAATGTTGATACTGGCACAAGGAGGAAATGATAAAATTTTGGTGGTAATTGGGGGGGGGACACACACACACACACACGACACTGATCTGCCTTGGTGGAGGTCTGTGCTCTCTGAGTGCTTTTCTTGTTCCACCTGTTTTGACTAAAACACAGTAAAAAAACCACTGAAGAAAAGGAACACAAGCACATACACAGCAGCTTTAATGAACCTGAAACAGATGCAGAGTCACAGCAGCACCTTTACCTGGAATCATGTCTCAGGGGTTAAAGGGTTAACACACACACAAAACATCTAAATATACCAGATCAACATTGAGACTTTGTGTCTGTTGTAAGAGCAGACGCTCCACCCTTCATCACGTTCTTCCACCTTAATAACATAATCACTTCCACCTTCCCTCACTGACGGTATTTTCGATTCTCCTTCCTCCTCTGAAACCGGAGCCTACAGCCTCACAGGTCACTCAGGTCGGTTCTGCAGGGACATATTCCATGGCCGTTCACACCACCTAAAACCTCCTCTTCAGATCTTAAAGTTCTCAGTTCTGCTTTACTGAGGGAGGTGAACATTTGGACTCGTGATGAGAGGAAGTGGACCGTTATGCTTCTGTTTGCAAAGTGAAAGGTTTTGTTGACAGAATACAGTGAAGTGTCCACTGTCCACTGAGTTTTCTACAGGCACTGCTGAGGATTACAGCTGCACACTCAGAGGGTTTACACCACACTTACAACTAGAAAAGCCCTCGGAGAGCACAAACCTCCGCCAAGGCAGATCAGTCCACCCCCGCCCCACCAATCACCACCAAAATTTAATCACTTGTTCCTTGTGCCAGTATCAACATTCCCTGAAAATTTCATCCAAATCCGTCCATAACTTTTTGAGTTAACTTGCTAACAGACAAACAAACCCAGATGAAAACAGAACCTCCACTGTTCCTTGGTGGAGGTAAAAATGAATTATTACTTTAGTCCGACTAAAGCTGGACTACATGTAAATGTGTGTAATAGTCAAGCTAACACACCCAGATAATGTAATTAACCCATAAAGACCCAAACATCCACTGGCGACCAAAAGCATCTACTGATCTAACATACACTATATGGACAAAAGTATGTGGACACGTTGAATTCAGGTTTAGAGAAGCACTTCCATCGACAGCATTTCAACCTGTAGTAAGATTTAGACTAAAAACCTAAAACTAACAGAAGTGAGTCCATGGAACAGTTATTTTCATCATCATGTACTGGATGATCACAGACTAGCTTTAATATTTCATTCAAGTCAATGTGAGGGTTGTAAACATTTATCTCCCGAATCGTTAGCCTCGTAGCATAATTGCCTAAGTCATTCACTATATGAACAAAAGTATGTGGACTTGTCTTATAATATTCACAACTTTTACTTCTTTCATAACCAGTTCATCAGACACTATGTGGACAAAAGTATGTGGATACATTAAATTCAGGTGTTTCTTTTCTAACAGGGGTCTGGGATACAAAACAATAATGACTAATGTCAGAATATAGTTTTATATTATGGGATAAGTATCATTGCATTGGTTAGTTTGGTTTAAATTGTTATCTTTTTTTCCCAAAATGACTCTGATATGGTTTGGACTTAATTTCTCTTAATATTGATGTGTTTTTTTATCCATGACTATGATTTTAAATGTGCTACCTCTAAAATTTCTAAAATACTTTTCATGCTCTGACTGTAAATAATAATTTTCTACCACAACTAACCATCCACTTTCTTCACATCTCACTGAAAAAGAAAAACCTACCATTAAACTTTAAGAAAATGTTGATGTTTTTATCTCAAATCAGCTCTGGACATGATGTGTCCCAATACTTTTGTCCATATAGCTTAGAAACTTAATTTAAGAAAGATTAAATAGAGAGAAAAATTCACTTGGGAACTGCCAGAAAACAACCACCGGGTCCTTATGGGTTAAAGTGGGTCTACTCCTGCTAACTGCCTAAAACGAACTAAAATTACCCTGATGTAGCCTGAGACTAAGACACAGTCTGATTAAATGTCTTAGTTGCCTGTCTGCAGAGAGACGCTGTATATATTTACTAACCGCACATGCTGTGAATTATGTTGTTTTCCAATTATAAAGAGACATTTCATAATTTTGCACTTTATACTTGATGATTTAAGCGTTAATCTCTGAGAGCAGAATTCCACCGTGCACACACATCCCACAGATTAGCTTGCAACCTAGATAAAAGCTGTGTTCACAGTCTTTGAATGCTTATGATTAATCACAGGCAGCGTCCTTGGGGAACCAGCAAGTTTCTCGGAGGTTTGTATGGGTTTGTGTGTGTCTGAGATGTGTGTATGTGTGTGTGCGTCAGCGAACGAGCAGGTGTGTTTATGTGTGAAGCAGAGTGGGTAGAGTCACCTTGACTGCGAAGCTGCATTTGCCGCTGCGGACCGCCTCCTCGTCCGTTTGCCACTGGTGCGGTCGACTCGACTCCGGCACGTACACGTCTTTCTTCCGGCGGAAGCTCTGCCGTAGCTTATTCATTGCTGAGCCCCCTGTGAGGAGAAAGAGACAGACACAGTTAATCCCAGGGTGGAAACTGGGCTGTAGCAAAGCAGCAAAGAAGCACAACTGACTCTGAATCTGAACAACAACATGGAAAAATTAAATAGAACCAACGCCGCTGTAGCTCACAGGCAGGTTCTATCAAGAATCAATAATAATTTTTTATATAGTAACAACGTGTGAGGTTGTCAGGTTCTGTTCTATGTTAGAGTCCTGTGATCTGGATGCAGGAGATCAATCTGCCAATAGAAGTGGGTGGTACTTTCACTGGAGGAGAACTCAACTAATTCAATCAGAGTCCATATATGACTTCCATCAGTGATCAGTAGGAACTATATTGATATCTGAACCATTTACATGTTATAAACCATCAAAATATGGACCATTATAAGCACAGGCACTTTTTTAATATTTCTAAAATTCCTAAAAAAAAAATCTAAATTTCTGAAAACTGTGAACAAACTTTTTAGACACTGTCACAAAGAAGATACATGAAAAAATGAAATGAATCAGACCAGTAGTTTCATCAGAGGAGATTTTTAAAAAAGAAATTGCTAACGAAGACGACGTCTTCACAGTAGCTCATGTCCCATCAGCCGGTGAGATATAAAAAACAAAAAAACAAAAACTGAAATATGAAGCAACTGAAAATGTCTAATTTCACCAGTTCATGTGCTACTGATACTGCATGTCAACACAGAAATGAGTCAATTTCCTGTGTTTGGCGAAGAACCAGAAGTTTCACACATGTGATTGATGCAGATCAGATTCACTTTCATGACTTCAGTTAAAAAACAAAAGCCTTTGTGAAGCAGACAGATGTCGTCTCTGACAGAGGAAGAGATTTAAGACCATCAGTCTGGTTATGCTATTTATCAAAGCAGCCTCATTAAAGACAAAAAAAAAAAGTAATTGTGTAGTGGTAATTTATCTTCCAAAGATTGAATTATCATCTTTACTTGGATCTTTAATGTTGTTACTGTATCAGAAGGAACTGGATTTAGAGCATTTAGTAGAAACAGCAGTGATAATTAAACAGGTCCTGGTTAAAGAGTTCATCAGTCTGTCAATTTATCTGCGAACAAATACAAAGTACAGACAGACTGTAACATGTACGAGAAGAACAAAGTGAACAAGACGAAAAAGAAAACAAATATGAAGAATTAGAACATGAAGATAAAGATGAAAAAGATAGAGATGAAGATGAAGATGCAGACAGAAGAAGACGACGATAAAGACGAAGAATTAGATAAGGACAAAGCAGATGAATGAGGACAAAGGAGAAAAAGACAGACAAAAAAGAAGAAGACGAAGATGATGATGGAGAACTGGAAGATGAAGATAAAGATGACAAAGATGGAGATGAAGATGCAGACAGAAGACACTGATGAAGATGAAGACGAAGACAAAGAACTAGATGAGGACAAAGAAGATGAAGAGGATGAGGACAAAGGAGAAAAGACTGACAAAAAAGAAGAAAAAGAAGATGAAGAGGAAGAACTGGAAGATGAAGAAAACGATGACAAAGTTGGAGATGAAGATGCAGACAGAAGACACCGATGAAGATGAAGACAAAGATGAAGAATTAGATAAGGACAAAGGAGATGAAGAAGATAAGGACAAAGGAGAAAAGAGAAAAGAGAGGAACAAGAAAACAAAGATGAAGATAAAGATGACAAAGATGGAGATGAAGATGAAGACAGAAGAAGACAACGATGAAGATGAAGACAAAGAATTAGATAAGGACAAAGAAGATGAAGAAGAGGACAAACGAGATGAAAGCAGTGGAGAAGATGACGATGACAAAGGAGACGAAGACGTGAATGAAGTAGAAGAAAAAGAAAAGGAATCGTCCATAGTCTTGACAGAATCAGTCTGATTATTTCTGTGGGAAAAATGAACCATAATATAATATATTCTACAACATATCGTTATCCTCATAGTATAACTGCACAAGTCATACAACTATATACAGACAAAAGTATTATACCCAAGGAGGGTCTGGAATACAAAATGATAATGACAAATGTCAGAATACAGTTTTATATTGGGATAAATATCATAGATATTGATGTTTTTATGTCAAATCATCATGAACAGGACATGTTACAGCTGCAGACATGATGTGTCCCAACATTTATGTCCATATAGTTTAGAAACATTAATATTTCCTTAAAGTTTAATGGTAGATTTTTCTTCCTCAGTGAGATGTGACGAAAGTAGATGGAAATCAACATTTACAGCCAGAGCATGACAAATAGTTTAGAGATTTAAAGGTAGAGCATTTAAAATTATAGCTAGTCATGCATTTAAAAAAAAATCAGTTAACCTGTGGCTGTGTGTTATTTGTGTCATGATCATGGATGCTGTCTGTCCATATGTGACGTCTGTTTACATCCCTGTCTGTGGTTCTGTGCTCATGTATTGTGTGTGATTTATTGTATGTGCTGCTTTTGTATGTTTGGATTATATGTGCTGTCTCTGTATGATTATACTCATGCTTCACAGTTCTCTTTTATCTTTTTTGATTTATCTTGTCTCTTATCTGTCTCAACGCTCTCTTTTTTATTAATGTGCTGTAATATATTGCTTTTTTTAGGGGGCCTATTGTCATCACGCTGGGGACTGCAGCTGCCCCTTTTTACTGTTACTGACACAGTTAATTAATTGGGATTGTCCATGATACAATAAACTAAAAAACTAAGTGTTGAGAGAAATTAAATAAAAATCATCTCTGAGGCATTTTGGAAGAAAATTTAAACCAAACTAACCAATGCAATGATATTTATCCCAATATAAAACTACATTATGACTTTTGTCGTTATTGTTTTGTATCCCAGACCTCTGTTAGAAAAGAAACACGTGTCCACATACTTTTGTCCATATAGTGAATGACTTGGGCAATTATGCTATGAGGCTAACGATTGGGGAAATAAATGTTTACAATCCCCACATCGACTTGAACGAAACATTAAAGATAGTCTGTGATCATCCAATACATCAGTGGTTCCAACCTTTTCTGTCTCCTGACCCCATTTTAACATCACAAATTTCTGGTGACCCCAGACATTCAAAACAGAGACATTTTTTTTGCTAAAATTAATTTGTTTTTGATTATGCAATAGTTTGCTATATATGTTGCAAATACAGGTTAATTTTAGAAGACGTTTAGTCTATATAATGTATATTATTCTGGACGGAGGCAGTAAAGCCAGGTGTAGATTACTGCAAAAAGGGAGAGTCTGATTTTCCTTGGTCAGGATATGTACAGTCAGTCCAGCTTGGATTTACAAGGCTGACAATTAATACTGAACAAACAAGAACTCAAACTATGAATTATGAAAGAGCTGCAGCATCTGAAACCGACCACAATGAACATTTGACAGATAAACAGAACCACAGTGCTTCAGTTTCAGACTCACAGTTTGTCTTTTATGGATTGGGACTGTGTCTCTCAACCCCCCATATATTTTTAATTAGTAAGTTTTTATTCTATTTTTATCAATTATCAGTCAATTAACAGTCTCCTTTCCACTGACTCCTTGTGGGAAGTTAAAGTGTTTTTTTACGATTGTGTTTTTACAACTGTTTGTTTTTTTAAGTTTGTGGAGAAGGAGGACGGCTGTGTCAAAGTTGTGTGGGAAAGAGAGAGAGAAAAAAACGGGGGATTTGGGGGGAAACGGCTTCCAAATGGTGTGAACTGAGCCTCTAATGTTCTTGTTGGGGCTCCTCATTCCACATACGGATCAGTGTGTTTCCACGTTATTTTAACAAACCTGTGTGTTCATTTGCATTTGCAGATGGATGTTGATTTCTAAACTAAAAGACTGTTGTTTGGAATTCAAGGTGGAAAAATAGAGTTCTTTTTCTGGCACGTACTAAAGGTCATGATCATTCATGAGCATTTCTACTGAAGAGTTACCATGTGAACTTGTCACAAAAGAAGTCTTTATTTTTATGTCTGATTTCTATCTATCTATCTATCTATCTATCTATCTATCTATCTATCTATCTATCTATCTATCTATCTATCTATCTATCTATCTATCTATCTATCTATCTATCTATCTATTACTAGAAATTACAGGTGACCCCATTTGAATTCCAGTCGACCCCACGTGGGGTCCCGACCCTAAGGTTGAAAAACACTGCACATGATGATGAAAATAACTGTTCCATAGACTCACGTCTGTTAGTTCTAGGTTTTCAGTCCAAGGTTGAAACACTGCCGATGGAAGTGCTTCTCTAAACGGTGCATGTGTGTGTTTTTGGCTTTGGCAGGAGATTAAGAAGCACAAAAAAAAAGCTGGGAGCCAATTAAAAGTTGCTGATCCAAACTGGAAGTGAGAGGTGCATCCATCATTGAAAGTCTGGCTCCGGTTCATAACCTGGCAGAGCAGAACCCACTGGGCCGTGGAAGTCCCACCTCCACCACGTCCACGGAGAAGACACCCCCCCCCCCCATTTAACAGGTTGGACCCAGTCCTTTCTGAGCTGGATTAGAGGCGTGTAATCCGGGACGGCTGAGTGTCCGCACACACAGGACCCCAGAACAACGGCCAGTGGAACGCTCGTGCACCTACGAACCGTGTGTTTGCATAATGAAGGCCGTCCTGTGAGCCGCTCTGGGCTGGATGGAGACGCTGTGTTTGAGGTGAGGCTCTTATCTGTCCATGCCAGGCCTCAGCTCTGTGGGCAGCAACACAATCAAGCTTTTTCAGCCCTGACCAGACCGCCGAGACGCACACAAACACATCACACTTCCTGCTGTCATTAACCCTTAGATCAGAGCTGTCCAACATAGTTTAGTTCAGGGGCCACAAACAGAACCAGAGGATCTCAAACAGGACGGAACAGTAACATAAGAAGATAATAACCTGGAAATAATGACAACTACAAACTTTTCATCATGTCATTTTACTCCAAAAAAGTAAAATGACATGAGGAAAATGTTTACATCCAAAAAACTATCCTTTAAAAAACGTGAAGAACATGAACAACCTGAAATTTCTTCAGGAAAATAAGTGTAATTTTAACAATATTATGTCTCAGCTTATTATTTTACACATGTACATTAAAACTAACAGATCACAGTGGATCTACAAATACACAAAGATGTTTAATAACAGGAAGGTTATTCACATTTTTTTTTTGTTAAAGGATAGTTTGTACATGTCAACATTTTCATGTAATTAAACTTTTTTTTTTTTACAATAAAACAAAGACAAAAAATTCGGAGTTGTCATTATTTATAGGTTATTATTCTATTATTTTACTGTTCCGAGCCAGTTGAAGTTCAATTGGTTTGTATGTGGAAACTGAACTAAAATTATTTCAACATCCTTTATTATTAATATCTCAGTGTAATTCTTGCATTTCACAAATTCACTCCTTAGGCCAGATGGGACCCTTCGGTGGGCCGGTTTCAGCCCACGGGCCGTATGTTTGACATCCCTGCCTTAGATGCATAAGTGGGTCAAAAATGACCCTGTGAGGTTGTTGTCTTGCAATACGTTTGTGATGAAAAGTTAAAAATTCATAGTCCAGGTATTCCTCAAAATACATGTTACTGACATCATGCTATTTTAATGTTTAACTTACATTTTATAGATTTTATGAAATTGTACTTTTTGTATTAGTGTCCCAGGCTTCCACAGGTGGGTCAAAATGACTCGCATTCATTTACAATAGAATTACATCTGTACCTTTGATTCATTCATTCAACAAAAAGACCAAAGAAGGTGTAGACACAATGAACCAGATGGTTTACACCTACACCTGCTACCATCACACAAAGGTTTAAAAAACATCATAAAACTGTTAAAAATGCTAAAAATATATATTTATATTAAAATTAGAAAAAAAATTCAACCATGAAATCCGTCTTTCACGGACCAAAATGCAATAAAAATTATTTATAATATGACAAAAGTGGAATAAAAACAAATCGATTTTAATGAGGGTCATTTTGACCCATTTATGGATGAGTAGAGGGTCCAGACACTCGTACATTTACAAAGAGGCTGGTAGAGGACCACTGACCAGCTCACCTAACGCCTTCAGTGTACGCCGATGTGTTACTGCACCTCACATAACCCAAGTGAACCTAAAAAAAGACGTGTGACTAAATTAAACCTGCTTGGCTGCATTTTGTGAACTGAATACGCCTTTGAAGACGTTGGTTAGTTACTTGGCCAAATAGGTGGTAATGTGTCCTGTGAGCCACCAGCCAGAGTCTGGGGAGTTTTGGCTGAGACTGCCTCTGTTCTCACATGATCTGTAATGGAAACTCTGACTTTTGTGCACTTCAGTTCAACTCCTGAGCCTTACTGGAGACACAAAGTCAAAAGAAAGGCTATAAAATGAGGCTGAAATTATAAGAAACAATGTGCAGACAACATACTATGTCAGGGGTGTCAAACATATGGGATGGGGCCTAAACTGGCCCCCTAAAGGGTCCAATCTGGCCCCTGGGACGAGTTTGTGAAAATGCAAAAATTACACTGATGATATTAAGAATCACTGGTATTAAAATCACCTTCAGTTCAGGGGTCACATACAAACCAATGTGATCTAAAGTGGGTCAGACCAGTAAAACACTATCATAAAAACCTAGAATTAATGACAACTCTGGCAAATAATGACACATTTTTCTTAGTTTTACAGCAAAAAAAAGTAAAATTACAGCATGAAAATGTTTACATCTACAAACTATCCCTTAAAAATGTGAATAACATGAACAACCTGGAATGTCTAAGGAAAAATAAGTGTAATTTTAACAATATTCTGTCTGTTATTAAATGTTTTGTGTGTTTGTAGATCCACTCTGCTCAGTAAGTTGTAATACACATGTGTAAATGATAAACTGAGGCAGAATATTGTTTTATTGTTAAAATGACACTTATTTTTCTAAAGAAATTTCAGGTTGTTCATGTTATTCACATTTTTTAAAGGATAGTTTGTAGATGCAACATTTTCATAATGCAATTTTACTTTTTTCACTGTTTACTGGCCCAGGCCATTTTGAGATCCTATTGGTCTGTATGTGGCCTCTGAACTAAAATGAGTTATTTTTGTGCGACTACATGACAAACATTACAACGTACAGATCACAGTGGCTCTACAAACCCACAAAACATTTAGTAAAAGGAGTAACATTGGTAAAATTGCATTTACTTCTCTTAAGACATTTCAGGTTATTCACCTTTCTTGTGAAAAGTTAGTTTGTAAATGTTTTACATTAACCATCCGTAGACAAAAACACTGGTTTACGTTCATCTATAAAGCTCTGCTGGGTAAACTCCCAGAATGCCTCAGTAATCTTCTTTCTGTTAGCTCTAGTAGTTTTCATTTATGTCCCTCCAAGGGGTTTCTTTTGACTGTTCCCCGAGTTCTGACAGACTTTGGAAAAACAGCATTTTCCTACCATGCACCATGGTTGTGGAATAATCTTCAAAAAACTGTAAAACTACACACATTCATTTCTATTAATGATTTGAAAAGTATCATGGAGAATGCAGTGAAGGAGGAACGTCACTGTTTTTCTTGATGCCGTTATAGTTGAATAGTTGTTATTGTGTTTTATTGTTCATTGCGTATCATGTAAGTGTTTTATATTGTTTGGACTCTGGACGGCTGCTACCTTGGCCAGGTCTCCCTTGCAAAAGAGATTCCTAATCTCAATGGGACTTCCTGGTTAAATAAAGGTAAAATTAAAAATAAAATAAAATAAATGTCAACATTTTCATGTAATTTTACTTTTTCCACATTAAATCAGAGAAAAATTTGGAGTTGTTATCATTTATAGGTTATGATGAAAATATTTTACGTATCTGACCCACTACAGACCAAAATAGGGCTTTTGTAGCTGTTTTGCATTTCACAAATTCATCCCACCCTTTTGCGGATTGGACCCTTTTGCGGGGTGGGCCGTATGTTTGACACTCCTGCTCGAAGTCTTACTGGAAGGGACTCAAACACAAAACTAGAGAAATGAAGTAACAGCAGGTATTAGAATGTGTCCAAAAGCTAAATGCATCTGCAGATGTGGAGATAAATGCAGCGAGTCCAATACCGTCGCAGCGTCCGTGTATGGATTTGGCTGCGCTCGCTGACAAACAGGTTGTAGCCTAAAGTAGGGAGAAGTGTTTTCAAAACAAGACGGCTGAGTGAGAGGGAAAAATATTGCTTCATCCCTCTCTCCTCGCTCTCTCGTAACACTCGGGTTTATTTAGGTCATATCATGTTTGGGCTCACTGCAGTGCCAACGACAGGCTGCGGAGTGAAGAGGAGGAGCAGCAGGAAAACACATTGGTCTGCAGCGTCTCGGCTTCTCTGGTGCGACAAATTAAAGCGTCCGTTTCCACAAAGCTCGGCGCACGTTTGCAGTAACATTCTGTCACATGGAGTTCAGCCGTCATGCCTTTACTAAGACATCTTAACAGCACAAGTGTCGTCTCTTCCACCCAAAAACTAGTTAGTGTGTTATATTCAGAAGTTTCCTAAGGTTAAGGGTCTATGTGTAGTATTTATGCTTTGAAATACGTAAAAAAAAAAAAGACCTAAAAGTACCATTAGAGTTCAGAAAAAAAGAGCTGTGAAGACCTGCTTAAGATACAAATGTGTTGGATTGTACAGATATGAAGTCAATTTATGTCCAGCGAGAGGCCGGGGGATTTATGTGACCACTAGAGGGAGTAGTGAGTCACTCTGCTGGTCTAACATGGTGAGGAAAACTAACACCAAAGCATCAGAAAGTGACCAGATGGGATGAGAACCATTAAGAAACAACTTTTAGAGTGATAAAACTAGAGTCATTGTGTTGTTTCCATTGGACTCAGCTGTAAATGTAAAGAATGGAGTTTAATGGTTAAATGTCAGCATTTCTTTTACACAGGTGAGTTTGATTCTAAGGCTTATGAAGGTATGAAGTTATTATGGGATGTTTTTATCTTTGCTAAGTTGCCGTTTGTTGATCCACGGTTCAGACTAAACTGTGACAGTTCTGACCTTGTTTGCTGGATTCAAACAGATCTTTAGTTCAGCTACTGACAACACAAACCCAACAGAAAACAGGTGATTAGTGGTTTTACTGTGGCTGTTTTCAGTCTAAACACAGAGCTAAGCTAACAGAGCTATAATGTAAACTATCAGCTGATGCAGCACATGAACATTATAAGACACAGTGTTATTTTAGCAACTGTTAAAATAAGTGTCTATGAGTTTTAGTTTATAGAAGAAAACTTAATGATTCCATAATACAGATGTGGAAACTATGAGCTCTGTACTTTATTCAGTGACTGATTCAGTCTGTGGATACATAGGGTGGATTCGTTGGTGGTTTTGTCTTAAGTGTGTTCTGGTACCAGACTGACCCCTGGTGGTCAGAATTTGGAATATCAATACGACATAGAACCCCTTTAATCTGTTAAACCCTGAACCATTTGTTTCTAGTCCAATTAATTTCAATGTAACACAAAACAATGGATTAGCGAAAGAAGCTTCACTCATATAAAACCAAGTTCTGATCATAAAACAGCAAAGGTAAAAAAATAAAACAAAAAAACAGTGAAGGTGAGACAACATTCGTGCTCATCACTTCATAAAGAGGCTTTCATTCGTGTTCGTCTTTGTCTCGTTCAGTGAGTTTTATTGGTAGAGAAATAATCCTTCTACTGTTGGATCCGCTTAGCGTTAGCTTAGCGCTGCAAAGTTTGTCTCATTGGTTTGCATTTTTAATAAATTATTCATGACATACACTAGTCTCAGACCGTTAGCTTGTTTTAGGTATTTGTCCATTTAAGTGTATGTTGTTTGACTTCTTTGACTTGTGTACTGTTTCCCGAGAATATTTTTTTTACGTTTTAGCTGATGTTCTCATTTTGTGGATGTATAGAATTTATAGTAGACGAGTTTAAGAGACTACACACAGACAAAACAGCCCACCTTTATACTTTAGCCACAGCTTTGTCAAAAATCTGACTCGAGCTGCAAATATTAACATTAATTAGCCAGTTAATAGTTAATTTAGTCCTTTAAATGGCCAGACAGCTTGTTTAGCCAAGACGTAATGATGCACAGAGATCTTTAGTGTGATACTATGTGACCAGGACTCTTGAAAATTTGCCAGTAATTTCATTTTCTTTATATTTTTCACAAAAGCAGCGGTTGTGTAAAGCTTCCCGAAGGCTTGCTGGTAAAAAATGCGATGAAGTAACCACTAACTTGCATGTAACAAAACAGATTTTTGGAGATGTGGAAACATTCCTGTTTTATTTTCACCTCTCAGGTCAATATTGACCCTTTCATGTCCCATAGGCTTCAGTCTCATCCTCAGGCATTTTACAGAAACCTACCCAGAAGACTTAAACATACAGTTATTCTACCGCCTGCTTTCAACCCCCACACACCTTCTCTCCTGCATCCAGTGATCTAAGGGAGATAAATGCGGAGCGAGAAGAAATGGAAGTGAAAACATATTTTTATGTGTGAGGGAAAGAAAAATGTTTGTTTACATTGAGCGAAGCCGAGCATACGGACCTGCAAAGTGTGTGAAATGAGAATATTCACAGGGCTGCGGTGTGAGAAATGATGCCAAAATGTACGATGTTCGCTACGAGATGAAAAGAAGTCTGACTCACTGAACAAGACGTTACTGCTCTTAAGGGACGACATTAAGCTCAAGGCTCGTTCTTCATTCTTTCTACCCTTTATATGACTTTTAGACTGACACGTTGATGGGATGAATCTGTGAATAATCTCAACCGACAGAGCTCATCAAGTTCTTTGAGACCTCTGCATGTACCTCAAATAATGCATGAAGATTGGTATTAAACTGAAGCAATGAACTACAACTGCAAAACTGAGGTCTGAGTGAAAAGACAGGGATTAAAATATGACATTCAATCTGGCCTGGTGCTTGGTGGGTGGTGGGTGGGTCATGTGAGGTGGGTTTAACCCCGTGTCTGGAAAAGAGCCAGAATGTGAAGAGGAGGAGGCGATGGAGTGGCGCTGAGGGACGGGAAAGATGGACAAGGGAAGGTGAAAAGAGGGTAAAAAGAGGGAAAGTTAATGAGGAGGAGAGGAAGAAAGAAGGAGGACTAAGAAGCAGAAAGGAAAAAGTAACAAAATAGTTCCAATATCCCTGTATCTCAGCAGCATTTTCTATTAGGAATCAATGTCAGGTTCTGTCTCTACGTTCCAGTCCTGTGGTCTGGATGCAAGAGATCAATCTGCCAATAGAAGTGGGCGGGACTTTCACTGGAGGAGAACTCAACTAATTCAATCCAAGTCCATATATGACTTCTATCAGTGATCAATAGGAATAATATTGTTATCTGTAACCATTTGCATGTTATAAACCATCAAAACACGGACAACTAGATGTAGAGGCAAATTTGTAATATTTAAAAAATTCAAAAATCTAAGTCTGAAAATTGTGAACAAACTTTGTAGACATTAGTCACTTTTCCATTGACCATCAAACTGCGCAAATATAACTTGCACATCGAAATTTACCTAATGGAAAAACGACAATTTTGCCAAAACTCTCGTTTTTTGATTAAAAGTTTTTGCCCTGGCAAGAGGTTGTTTTTTTTTTTTTTCGGGCGTAGCGCAATTGGGATATCATACAAAACTTTTTACACAACTAGTCACGTGAATTAAAAAAAAAAAAAAAGGATGTTGACAGATGTTACAACAAGTGAAAAAGAAAAGTTTTAAAACAAACATGGTGCGGTATGTGTGGACACACCAGGAAACCCAATCATTTTTTAATTTAGTATGAGACAGAGGGGTAACATATAATAATAATGAATATATCGGTAAATCAACACCATATTTATGTTCATCGACAAGTTTATGGAATGACTTCTCGTGTCATCTCGCAGTAATAAATAAACAAATCATCGCATTTGTGATTTAATGGAAAAGTGGACATTACGCACTTCTGTTTTTTCGACATTTAGTAAATATCGGTGAAGTTTTGCACAGATGTCCAATGGAAAAGTGACTATTGTCCCAAGGAAGCTACATATCAAATTAACAGAGAATCCAACCAGTCGTTTCAGAGAAGACTGTTGACATCTAGACACAGGTGAACTTGAGTTTGACCCTTCAAGGTCTCTCAAGGTCAAAGGTCATGGACCCAAATCAAGGTTCATATACAACTTCCTATCAGTGATCAATAGTAACTATATTGATATCTCTAACCATTTACATGTTATAACCCATTAAACCATGGACCATTATAAGTAAAGGCAAATTTATAATATTTCAAAAATTTGTCAAAAATTCAAAAATCAGTTTCTCAAAACTGTGACCAAACTTCGTAGACACTGTCCCAAGGAAGATGCATAAAAAAATATGAGATGAATCTGACCAGTAGTTTCATCAGAAAATATGTTTGAAGACATTGCATTATTAGTGTTTACTAGCTGTTCTAATTGACTTAAAACTGTTGTTATTAATGAAGTCGTATGGTCGGAGGAAAGGCATTAGATGCAGACACAGCTTCTGTCACATCACATACTTCATGATCTTCCAGAGCGTCTATGGCACCGGTTTACAGAGATCCATCTGTGTTATCTATTCAACAGAACCAGGCGAAAACTAAATATAGATGGAGGGGCTTCTAAATGTTGCCGTTTGTGCTCCGACAACAACATCAGAAATCAGCGCTCTCCCTCTGAGAATAGAGTTGTTTTCCACATACGGCGTCTGTTCTGCTCTGAATTGGGGTTTAGAGAAGTCACTGTGTTGGAGACGTTTATCTGTTGACTAACTCTTTGACAAAAGACTTGTTGTTATTGTCAATCCCTCTCTGAGTCGAAGACAAGAGGCTGACTTATTGTTTTGGAAGTTGTCAGCTGTTGTTCAATGTCTCGGCTTGATGTGGTTTGTCAAAATCGTTTCATAAGGATTTTAATTATTAGAGATGACCGCGATGGGTGGATTCATTTCCATTCAACTGTACAAAACCAGCTGCATGACACAAACAGAAAATATCACATTCACGTCACTATTTCCCCGTCGTTTTTCCACCATTCGAGATTTGACTTTGGCTTTTTTTTTAACTGACATTATCTTGTTGCACCTACTTTTGTTGCTGTGTTTTAAGGTGCTTCTTAACTGGTGGGTCGCACACCAGTGGGTCGTGGGCCTTTGTCTGGACAAAAAATAATGTTAAGAAGCCAATCCTGTGCTTTATTAGTCCAACAGCCCGAAGGTCCCATGGACTATTGGCAGGGGTGCCGTTACCAATTATGGGCCCCATGAAAGCATAATCGTTGTGGACCCTACACAAATTGACTATCTTCTCAATCTGTCAGACCAGGGGGTGGGGGGTACGTACGTGGGGGTGCGGTCCATAAACAATGTCACTTACGATACCGTGAAAATGAAACTGCAACTAAACATGCTTTCAACATTCGCCTCCCGACTTCTACACCTCTCTTATACAGCTTACACAAAATTTTCACAACTTCGGTATCCACTGGGCCCCCTACACTGCTCTATGGGCCCCCCACAAATACTGGGCCCCATGAATTTGTCATGTTTACCCCCCCTTATCAGTGCCCCAGACTATTGGTAACAGTTGTCAGTCGTCTGTCCGTTGTCCACTGCCATCAGAACCAACCTCTGTATTCCGCCAATACTGAGTTTGTAAAGCATCAAAATATAGCAACATCGGGGGCGCTAGTGAGCAGGCAATGGAGTAGGTTGCAAGATTGGTGAGCTCTGCAAAAAACTGTAAAAAAGTCATATTAAATGCCATTTTGATTGGCAATGCGATACGCCTAAACCATCTAAGACTATATTGCATCATCAAGTCGGCGCTCTTTATTCCTACAAATGTAAATGGCGCACAACCTACGCAAATTCAAGTACACGGGTAAACCTGCTACTACCAACAAGCTACAACCTGACACAGCTAGCAACATTCCTGATACGTCGGAGATGACTGAGCAATCCGAAATAATGGAGCTCAAAGCTGATCTACAATCATTTATTAAAACTGAAATGGCTGCGCTTTTCCAAGGTGAGCTGAAGAAGATAATAGCAAGTGAGTTTGATGCAGTTAAACTGGAGCTACAAGCATGCAAGCTAGAAATGGCTAATAGCACCTCAGCCCTTCGCTCAGACCTGGATACAGTTAAGACCACCGTGTCGGACATTGAAAAGGGGCTCTCTGACTGCTCGGACGACATCACCATGCTACAAAATACCGTTCAAAAACTGGAGAAGAGTGTGGAAACGCTGCAGGAGAAGTGCTTAGACATAGAGGGACGAATGCGGAGATCTAATATTCGTATATTAAATGTACCCGAAGACGCCGCAAGCACACCACTCTCAGTTTCAAAACTACTCAAAGAAGTCCTAAAGCTGGACACAGATGTGCTGATTGAAAGATCTCATCGCACTCTACAGATGCAACGAGCAGACGGTAAACCCAGAACAATCATCGCAAAGATGCATTACCATCAAGACTGTCTGGATATTCTTCGCCGGGCACGGGAGGCTGGAAAGCTCTGCCACAACGGTTCAACCATTTTCATCTTTCCCGACTACCCACCAAGTGTGGCCCGCGCCAGATCAGCTTTTAACGAAGTCAAAAAGCTCTTACGGGGACGGGAAGGTGTTCGATACGGGATTTTCCATCCAGCTCGACTCAGAATCACCCACAATGGAACGGAAAAATACTTTCAAGATGCAGCGGCGGCTCTGACCTATGTGAAAAACAACATTCTGTAAGGCAGCCCGTATGCTACGAGCGCAGCTTCATTACTTCGTTCTTTTTGCTTTTTGTTTTTTTTATTGTACTCTTTAGGCATCTTTTGTGTCATATCATTCCAGCTGGGTGAGTACATTATGACTGCACTCTAATCTGACTTTTCACCACTGATCCTGTAGGAAACTGTGTAAGTTTAGCTGTTTGAAGTTAACAATGTAACAGCAGAGGCCGTTTAATTTTGCTTTCATCAGTTTGATGATGTACTAGCTAATAATGAACGTTAATGTAATTGTTATTTATGTACCTGTTTTGGTTTTGGGATTCTCTTTTTCTTCAGATATGACTTGGATTTAATTTAAAATATATTATGCAGAGTAACCTGCAAAACTAGAGCTCTGACAAACACGTAATGTGTGGATATTGTTGTAAAGGGTTAGTTTATCACCATGTTTTTGTTGGTGACAGTTGGGATTGGGTACCTGTTGCACCTAAATTAATATTGTTTTTTCTTTGTTTCATTTACTTTCTTATTAGTGAAGGGATTGTCTCTTGTATGTTTGGATCTAACCACATTACTCATCTTATATTCTTTAGTATAATTTTACTCAAACGCTAATGGCTAGTCCATTAAGTTATATCCCATCTAATATCTGCCAGGTAAATTTTGTCAGCTGGAATGTCAAATCCCTGAATCATCCAGTTAAACGAAGAAAAGTACTCACACACCTGAAACAGTTAAATGTAGACATTGCTTTTCTCCAAGAGACACATTTAAACACGTTTGACCATTTTAGACTTAGAGGGGGCTGGGTGGGACATTTATTCCATTCTAATTTCCATTCTAAATCCAGAGGTACAGCTATTCTTATAAGGAAAAATGTATCATTTACCACGTCAAAAGTGGAAACCGACTCAACCGGTCGCTTCATAATAGTTGTGGGTAGACTAAATAACACCCCCGTTGTTCTGGTAAATATATACGCCCCTAATTGGGACGACAGCGCATTCTTCACTGGAATTTTTTCCAAGATACCAAATATAGATACTCACCATCTTATTCTTGGCGGTGATATTAATTGCGTTTTATCACCATCACTAGATCGTAGTTCACCTAAGACAATACAACCAACTAGGTCAACTAAAGTGATTAACCAACTTCTCAAAACTTATGGAATGACTGATGTCTGGAGGTTTCAAAATCCTGGTCGCAGAGGCTATTCTTTTTACTCACCAGTACATAATAGTTTTTCACGAATAGATTATTTTTTTGTAGACAGTCATTTATTACCATTGGTCAATAAATGTGAATATCAGGCAATAGTAGTATCAGATCACGCACCACTGGTAATGACTCTAAACTTTCCGATTCGGTCTTGTAGAAATAAACCATGGCGATTCAGTTCATTACTTCTTTCTGACACGACTTTTGTTAAATTCATTTCAACTGAAATAAATGAATATTTAGTACGCAATCAAACTCCAGGAATGTCCTCTGGTTTAATTTGGGAATCATTAAAAGCCTATTTAAGAGGCCAGATTATTTCTTATGGAGCTAAATTAAAGAAAACTCAACAAGAGCAAGTTAAAAGAATCCAAAATGATATTATACAACTGGATGAAATTATGTCTCATTCTCCATCACCTGATTTGTTTAAACAACGTTTAGCTCTTCAAACCGAATTTAATTTATTAACTACAAAACAAACTGAAAATCTTTTAAATAAATGTAGACATAAAATGTACGAACACGGTGAGAAAATAGGTAGGATATTGGCTCACCAATTACGACAACAACAAGTCGAACAGACTAGTCCAGCGATTAACACTGAATCTGGAACTAAACTAACAGAGCCATTGGACATTAATCAGCGGTTTAAAGAATATTACTCACAGTTATATACGTCTGAGTCCATTGGTAATAAGCAACTTTTTGATTCTTTTTTCAGTAAATTTAATCTTCCCACCATTGACAAAAAATTTGCACAAGACTTAGAGAAGTCATTCTCAAAAGAGGAAGTTATGAAAGCGATTGTATCAATGCAAAATGGAAAATCACCAGGGCCAGATGGCTTTCCAAGCGAGTTTTTCAAAAAGTTTTCAGTTGAATTGACCCCAATTTTACTTTCCGTCTATAACGAATCTTTCACCTCTGGTCAACTCCCAGAAACAATGAGACAAGCTGTTATATCATTAATTCACAAGAAGAATAAAAATATACTGGATTGCAGTTCCTATCGGCCTATCTCTTTGTTAAATGTTGATAGTAAAATCTTTGCCAAAATATTAGCGTGTCGATTAGAAACAGTTCTACCCACAGTTGTGTCTGATGATCAGACTGGATTTATTAAAAATCGCTATTCATTCCATAATATTCGAAGACTTCTTAACATTCTTCACAGCCCCACTCCACCCAATATCCCAGAAGTGATTTTGTCACTAGATGCTGAGAAAGCATTTGATCGGGTGGAGTGGGACTACCTTTTCTACACTTTAAAAAAATTCGGCTTTGGTGAAAAATTTATATCGTGGATTAATATTTTATACACTTCACCTGTTGCAGCAGTTCGTACAAATGATAACCTTTCATCCTTTTTTCCACTTAGGCGTGGAACCAGGCAAGGCTGCCCTCTCTCCCCATTATTGTTTGCATTAGCAATTGAACCCCTGGCAGCTGCAGTACGTAATGATGTCACAATTAGAGGTATACTAAGAGAAGACTCTGAACATAAAGTGTCACTGTATGCGGACGATACTCTTTTGTATGTGTCTGACCCATTAAAAAGTCTACCGCAACTGCTTACTCTTCTGAACGCTTTTGGGAAAATATCGGGCTATAAAGTAAATATGCAGAAGAGTGAGCTTATGCCTATTAATTCTGTAGCCAAACAAATTGAGTTAAGTTCTTTGCCATTTAAATTGAGTAAAGACAAATTCAAATACCTAGGAGTGTGGATTACTAATAGTTATAAACACCTGTATAAAACAAATTTCCCTCCATTAGTAGATTCAATAAAACAAGATTTTCAGCGCTGGAACACACTACCGATATCCTTAGGGGGCAGAATAAATATAATAAAGATGAATATATTACCCAGATTTCTGTATCTTTTTCAATCTTTACCCATTTTTTTGACAAAATCATTTTTTTCACTTTTAGACAAATTAATATCATCATTCATATGGAACGGAAAAACTGCGCGCATTCGGAAGAATATTTTACAAAGAAACAAGGAACATGGGGGTTTGTCATTACCAAACTTTCAGTATTACTATTGGGCAGCCAATGCACACGTGTTGTTGTATTGGCTTAAGATTCCTCTTAACAACTGCCCTAAATGGTTGAGTCTTGAGAACGTATCATGCAGATCTGGTTCTTTATGCTCTTTGCTTTGCTTGAAATTACCTCTGTCTCGACCTATCTCTGAACTGTCTTTAAACCCAGTGATCAAACATTCATTTAAAATATGGATGCAGTTCAGAAGAAGTCTATCATTGAATGATTTATCAGTCTATTCGCCTATTGTAAAAAATGTTATGTTTATTCCATCTGTCACTGATCATTCTTTTGATATTTGGGCAGCAAAAGGACTGAGAACACTGAAGGACATGTATGTTGATGGACTTTTTGCCTCATTTCAGCAAGTAAAAGCCAAGTTTCAAACTCCAGACTCTCACTTCTTCAAGTATCTCCAGGTCCGCAGTTTTGTATCTTCTTCGATCAGCTGCTTCCCTTCCCAGCCACCTGACTCACTTCTCGAAACTATTCTGGACATAAATCCACATTCCAAGGGGACAATTGGCAAAATATACACTGTAATCAATTCCTCAAATTTGGAACCCTTGATATGTGTTAAAAGAAAATGGGAGAAAGAACTGGCCACAGAATTTTCTGAAGATGTATGGCAATCTATACTTCACAACATTCATTCATCCTCAATCTGTTTAAGACATAGAGTAATTCAATTCAAAGTGGTTCACAGACTGCATTGGTCGAAAGTGAAGTTGACAAAAATTAAATCGGATTTGAATCCTACTTGTGATCGTTGTGAAGCTGAACCGGCCACACTGTCTCATATGTTCTGGTTTTGTTCAAAACTGAAAAACTTTTGGCAGTCTATATTTAAATTTCTTTCTGATGTAACAAGGTCTCATATTGAACCTGAGGCAACAATTGCAATATTTGGCATTACATCACATTCTTTTTATTTTAGCCAAAAATCTAAAAATCTAATTGCCTTCACCACTCTTCTAGCTCGTAGACTAATACTACTATAATGGAAAGATAAACACCCTCCAACATTCAAATCTTTCTAGATCTTTTACATCATTTAACACTGGAAAAAATCAGATATTCTATAAGAGGATGTGCCAATAAGTTTTTCAGTACCTGGCAACCTGTTCTGAATTACATAAAAAAGGTAGATCCCTCACTTATTTTACAATAGTCTTATTAAGTTTGTGACTAATATCTGTATTCCTTATTTATTTAGCATTTTTATTGTCAATTATCCCTTTTTTTTTTTTTTTTTTGGGGTGCAACAGGGTGGGAATGTTCATGGGTTTGGGTTTAAACACAAAAAAGAACAATGACTGTATTACATTTTCTCTGTGACTTGATATGTAATAAAAAACACTTTGGAAAAATATAGCAACATCATTTATTGTATTTTTAAGACCTTTGAGTGTCAGATTTAAGGAATAACTATCATTTTTAAGGAAAATTAACCCATAAAGACCCCAACATCCACTAGTGACCAAAACCATCTACTGATCTAATCTGTTTAATACCTGTTGATCCACTAATCCTATCAGTACATGTAAATAATTGGTGTAAAATACACTTCTTCGTCTTTTCATGGTCATCAGATATGACCCATTTGGACGTTCAGAGGCTCCATAGTTACCGTGGAAACACTGTCATCTTCTACAACATTGATTCATCAGTTAAACCCATGGAGTTGGATCAATGACAGTGGATGGAGACACTGGGTTTATGTTCAGTTAGTCATATATTTTTTCTGAAAAGTCACTTTTTCTTCAGTTTTCTCTGTTTTTAATATAATAACCCTCAACTATAATCTGAGCTTTTATGAATGATCAGTGAATTAAATATAGGAAAATGACCGATTTTTACTGTAAAAAGACAAAATACAGAAAGTAACATAATAAAAAATGGTGATAAATCACTTAAGAAAAGTAAAATATCCTCCTGAGACCCAGCAGAATAAAAGTTTTGGCTTTTTTACATTAAATAATTGTCTTGTTGCTAGAAGAAGTTCAAAAATTCGCCAGTAAAACCCATGAAGTTGGATCAATGACAGTGGATGGACACACTGGGTTTATGTTAAGTTTGGTTGAAAAAGTCACGTTTTCTTTATTTGTCTCCGTTTCTGATACTATGACAATTAACTTTAATCTGAGCTTTTATGAACATCTACATGATTAGTAAATTAAACATGGGAAAATACCCGATTTTCATTGAAAAAATGCAAAATACAGAGGATAATAAAATAATAAACAGTGATAAATCACTTACGAAAGGGTAAATAGAGAGAAATATTTATTTGGGAACTGACACAAAGGTAGCACTGGGTCTTCATGGGTTAAGACAGTAATTTAGGGCTTTTTACAGATCTGTGGACACCTTGATTACACCATTATTAACAGAGGCATAACATGAATAGAAAGCGACAAAAAATAAATCAAAATTAGTCATTCAATAAACATTCATTACAGGTCACAAATCATTTCCTCGACTTCTGGCGCTGAAATGTCAAACAAAAACCAGCTCCGAAGATGGGTCACCTTTCCAAGCTCTTATTTAGTTTTCGGATTGTGTAAAGGAGCCAGTGGAGGACGGGGGAACATGGAAGTACTGAGGATGGGAGGGGGGGTTGTAGGGAAAGGGTAGCAGGTGGGGGGGTGAAGCCTTTGGTGTAGGGGAGCAGGATCTGATCTCTGCTGGAGCTGTCACGGCCACTATGGTCTGGTGCCGCGAGGCTCTTTGGCTGTTCCCCCACCAGCACTAATGAGGACAATTACACAAGGACCATTTATACTCTCTTTGTGCTCATATACACTGAAACAAATGGCGGCAAATGACGAAAAACAACAAGCAGGGAGCTTTCTATGGACCCTCACATGCGGCATTTTCACCATGTTCGCAGGATAATTACAGACATGAGTGAACACACACAGTCGGCGCTGGTAGTAGAAGGTGAACATGTGACTGATACATGGAAAATAAAGACACATGGAGGGAAAGTGGAGTTGGAGTCGGTGCTGAAGGTGGGAGGGAACGACGCTGCTGGCTGTAGATGTAACAGTATTTAAATAATCTCTCCAGGAATGAAAAACTGATTAATCCTTGCAGAAGGATCCTAGGGATGAGTACAGCGGTTGGGTTTCTGACTGGGCTAAGGGAGGGAAGGGGGGAGGGGAGGAATTGGGGGGGGGGGGGGGGGGTGAGAGCGTGAGAGCAGGAGGCAGAAAAAGAGAGAATGGGCAGCGATTCAAGACAAAAAGGCCCCACTGTCTGCTTTCATGACCGGCCCCACCACTGTGCCAGCCGATACCCTTCATCCCATTTTACACCGCTGTGTTCAGGGAATTCCATGTTATCTGTGTTTAGACTCAGTTTGTAGCCGAGGAGTGACAATAAGATAGGGCGGCCCTCGAGCGATGAGACCCACCGTCTATAACGCATGTACGGTCAGCGTATCGGGGGCCGGGCGCCGTTATCAGGGTGACTCGGAGGCGATAGCGCCTCTGTTCAGCTCCCGAACCGCCATATGAAGGGAGAATTTGAAAAATGCCGTTAGCATGGTAATCCAATTTTCCAGGCTTCGGTTTGCGGCTTGGTATGCTCATGTATAAAAAAAAAAAAAGGGGTGGGAGGGTGGGGAAGGGGTGAAAAAAAAGAAAAAACACAAGACGAAAATCTGGATGAAAGTGCAGAGCATCACAAGGGAATGGCCCAGAGAGGACCCAGGTTTCCACGACAACACCAGGGGTCAAGGGTCAGAAAGTTTAACTATTCCCTAGAAATGCACGACAAAAGCGGCTAAAACAGGCCCACCAAAGGATCCAATAGGGTCTGGAGGATGAATATGAGAGGTGTAAGACTTATACTGAAGACGTTAATGGTCATTTCGGTTCAGGTTCCACATTCGGCCCAATGTGATCTGAAGTGTGTCGGACCAGTGCAATACTATCATACTATCACAAGTTAAATTTAGAACTTTTTAAGACTACTTAGAACAGAATTCAATGCCAATTTCACAGCCACACTGGGAAAAATTCTTGAGGCCTAGAATTTAGAAAAAAGTATTTATTTACATCAGTAGAGTTTGAATGTTACCAACATACTGTCCACAGAACTGAATATTCTGTGATCATTTCTCACCGGGCGCTTCAAAGTTAGCCAATAATTAGTTCCTAATTCTAATACAGATCGTCAGATTGGAACTAGTGAAACTGAGTCGACTGACATTCTTTCTAGTTTGGACATTTCCTAGACACATTTAAACATAATACAGCAAACAAGTTTATGGCAACATAATGTAAGTCTACCTACCACATCAAATTTAATACTTTTTAAAGACTTTAAGGTAACGATTAATTCATTGATTGATGTATTTATTTTGAACATGAATGTCAAAACAGAAGAAAATAAATAAACAAAACACTTAAACATAAGACATATAATAGATATTTGAAAAGGAGTGAGAAGAAGTGTAACTTATAAACTCCCACCCCTTCTACTTATATAATTAAAAACAATAATAACCTTCCTAGTCCAAATGCAGATTTATACATTCAAGACTTTTAAGATTTTGAAAGACCCCACGAGAACCCTGTTTATTACACTAAAACAGAGAAAAACTGTGAGTTATTATTATTTATTGGCTATTATGTTATTTTACTGGTCCAGCCGCTTCAGATCCAACCCTGAACTAAAATGAGTGCGACACCCGTGATCTAAAACATACTGTGTAGCTACAAATAAACTAAAGTCATGTACATTTACTGTTCAGGGCTGCAGATGGTATATCTACAGCAGTGTCCTTCATTTACAATAACCCCTAAATGGGATATTCTGGGTCAAACGGATCAATAAGACATTTTATTACAGTGTACCAGTCAGTGGAATATGACCTTATTTATTATGTGAGGTTGGATACACTTCTACTCGACATGATTTATTTTGTTGCTTAATAAATCACACTCTATACCAACATTTTTTTATTATTCTGTCATTGTGGGTGATAACAGCAAACATGACAATACTGAATGAATGACTCCAACCTCAGAAAACAGAACTTGTATCTAAAAGAAGAACAACTTCTGGAACATGAACAGGCACGAAACACTTTGCAAGTCATGCTGCAGACCGGTAAAACAACAGACACCACTAACCTCTTAAACCACCTAGACAGGAACCATGTCAAACAGCACTGAGCCTCTACAGCACAGTCGAGTCTCAGAGCAAACACTAGACTCCGACGTCTGCATATTTACTTACACGGTTAACTGAAAACTGCACAAAGGTTCCAAACGAAAGCCGAAAAACAATCATTCATTATTGGTCGAGTATATAATTGAAAATGTAATGAGAACGAGGCCTTTCCATGCGGTTGTTTTATATTTTGGTCATATCGCTGAGCCCGTGGGGATGTCTTTAAATACACTGGCAGACATAATTGGAGCATCACACTCTGATCCATAATGAAAACAATGATGCATAGCCACAGCGGTACAGCGGATGGTTTGTCTGTTTGCTGTAGTCCAACACTAAGCGGAAATCATTACTAGCACAAGAGACAGAGAGAGGGGAAAAAAACTGTTAATTGCCATAATGTCCATGTCTAGATCTTCATCTTAGTATTACTACTCTTACTACTTAAATTTGTTTTCTTAGCACATTTCACCTCGTAATTTACAATTTGCTCTGACAGTGTAAACTAGGGGTGCAACGGTACAGTAGCCCACGGTTCGGTCCGTACCTCGGTTTTGGGCCACAGTTTCGGTACGTGTTTTGTACATAAAGAGAACAGTTTTTTTTCTCCTAAAATTATATTTTTACTTTGTTTGTCAGCAAAAACTGAATTTCACAGTAGGAAGAAATTCTATCACTGTACTGAATAAAATAACACTATCTGTGCCAAACAACAGAACCCTTTCTATTGACTACTTTTATACAGTCGTGTAAAACACACACGTGCAAATATTAAGGGCCAAAGGGGGCTTTTTTTAAATAAATAAATTCCTGTTCTGCATAGGAATGTAAACCAAAATGGCGGTATAAAAATGCCACGCCTATCTACCATACTCATTTCCTTGTAATAGCGTGTCACGGTACTTAAAAGTGAGTTACTGTGTAGAGTTTGTGCTAAATCATGGGTCAGGTTGCAGGTCTAATGTACACAGATACAGGTGGGTGCTGGTTTTGGAAAAGTGGCGGACCCATGCAGGACTCTGATGTGTGTTGAGTCTAAAGCTTCTCTGTCCACTGTCTGTCACAGAGGGGTGGGGCTTCCCCACGCTGCGTGCTCACATGCAGTTCCATTAAGAGAGAAAGAGCAGTATATAAAGCACCAACGCAAAATCAACTGCAAAACTGAAATCCTAAGGTCCATAAGGGCGGACTGTCCCGTTCTGGGGCGGACCGAACAGTACATGGTTTTCCCCGAGTACTGTTGTATCCCTAATGTAAACATTTGTTTTGTAATGCAAGTAAAGCCTTTTTGAATTTGAGAGAGAAAGACCGACACACACAGAGAGAGGAAGAGAGAGAGATCTTTATCTTTATTTTAATATTACTAGTCTTCTTAAATTTGTACTCTTAGCACATTTCACCCTGGAATGTACAATTTGCTTTGGTAATGTAAACATTTGTTTGTAATGCCAATAAAGCCTTTTTGAATTGAATTGAGAGAGAGAGACACAGAGAGAGAGAGAGAGAGAGAGAGAGAAAGAGAGAGAGAGAGAGAGAGAGAGAGAGAGAGAGAGAGAGAGAGAGAGAAAGAGAGAGAGCGAGAGAGAGAGAGAGAGAGAGCTGAATAATGAAAATAAAGAAATGGGGAAAGCCTCTCAGTATTACACAATATATTCCTGAACAGAGTCTATTTCTGTCGCCTGAGTGGGACCGATGAGGATTCAGTACAAATGGGTGGCAGACCAGAGAGGAAGGAAACAGTGGGATTAGGAGTGCCTGTTACTGTTTGCATGGCTCAGGCGCTCCCCGTCTGCCACTGAATTATTTCAGAGTCCTTCAATCTGTTCCCTGCCTCCAGCGAGACACGATGACCCCCGTTTCCTGACGGACCGGGGGGGGGGGGGGGGGGGGGGGCGACTCTGGAAGCCTGGCTCAGACCAGGGGGCAGTGCATTCTCCAACTGTGAGAGCATGGGTATCTGGGTTGGCCATCTGCGTGCACTAAGGCGTGTTTTCTGAGTATGTGCCTAGGAGGGTGGTATTAAGGGGCAGGTTCATGAGCCAGCCGGCCATTCAACCCCAGGGGGGTCACATCACTTTGGCCAACAGCTGAGGCCACGTCTAAATGCCAGGGCAGTGGCGTGGCAGCAGGGAGTGACACACCACTGTCACTGGATCGCCTCCCCTCCGGCGAGCCCCGGCCATGATTCATAGACTGAACGAAGTTGGGCCTGGTTTATAACAGGAGGACACACGGGCTACAATCACACCCCAGGACAGAACTCCATCTACAACTGGAGGAGAGGTTCAGGAAACAGGACAGACACCTGCTGTGAATATTACTGAACATTAAGGCCATAACCTGCAAACTGTTGAATGAAAAAGCACCGACACTTTGGGAATGGACAGAAATAATACATCAAGTCTATGTTATGGAGAGGAGAACGTTTCTTTGAAATATTCTTCTGAAAAATGTGAAAAATGCTGGAAAAAGTTCCTGAATCAGAGTTTACACTTAATATTATCATCTATATTATAACAGTCAAGTGTGTGCGTGCATGTGTGTGTGTGTGTCTGGAGATTCACACAAAATCCGTACAGAGCTGACTGCTGCAGTTTGTCATACTTATGCATTTTGGGTAAAAGAAGAGACTAGCAAAAACAGTAAGTTGATAGGACCAATATTTTGGGAGATATTAGTAATTTTGGACTACAATAGTCTTACAATCACGTTGCTATGGCCAGAACGCTTTGGCAGTGACTGCCGGACAAATGCAGTACAGCATGAACAACATACACAACAGCATGAAAACTACCACATCAGCACGCTTTAGTGTTATTATTATCATCATCATCGTTATCATTATCATTGACCTTTATTTAACCAGGAAAAAAAACTCATTGAGATTAAAAATAAAAAAAAATGTAAATATTAAAGTCAAAGTGTACTAACCAATATCCCGTAAATCTGAATATTTCAGGTATTTCATTAAATCACGGAGTTGCAGTGGATTAACCTGTTGTTGCTAGCATGGAAAAGCTATGTGATGTATAAAAGACAACTAATAAAGGGAGGTCTTTTGCAAGTGTCCTGGTCAAGACAGCAGCAGCAGAAGCTCCAAACAATAGAGATCTGATCCATACATCCACACTAAACACACACATAAAACACTAAAATAGAAACATACAAGTAAAGTTCAGTAATTGCTGGTTCCATTCCTTTTCTATTCCCAATGGTAATTCTAATTATTTGTTCTAATTTGGATGTGGTGAACTGTCTCACCTATTTGTTTTTTCTCTTTCACGTATTAGTCTACCTATTTTCCTGTATTATTGTTTCTTTATATTGTTAAAATGCAAAAATGTCCAATAAAAAGACAGTAAAAAAAATGATCATACTTAATCCATATCTGTTGGTACCATCTGATTTTTTTGTTTCCTTGTGGACAATACATTAGATTCCAGCACAAATCGGCCTCTGTACTGAAAACAAACACAACAAAGGCAAAGATGCTATTGTGCTGATGTAAACAATGAAGGACACGGTTATAGCAGATTCACTTCAGATGAAACCAGGACAAGAACGAGGACAAAGACTGCGATGGCTGCTTGTGTCTGGACGTGTGAGGAAGTGGAATTTAGTTTTCACAGACTAAATCGTGCCAGTACAGAGCTGTCAGGTTTCTGGAACTGCCAAAAACTTTAAGGCTTCTTAAGACAATTATGAATGCAATCCCAGAACTGGTTCACATGCAGCATGGTGACGCTCACACTGTGAAGACAGAACAATACTGGCTGCGGTTTTGTGTTTTCCTGGCTTCGGTTCAACTCTTACACCTTAACACCTGAAACTCCTCACATTTACTTGCACGAGCTGCAGCCAGATTCAGACTCAGGCTGCGACTAAGCATCAAAGTCAAATAAATGCATAAAAGCTGACATTTTAACCTGTTAAACCCTGGTCCGTTTGTTTCCAGTCACTATCATTTCCATGTAACACAAAAAAGGAGCTTCATTTATATAAAAACATGTTATCAGATAAAGTAACACAACATTCCTCATCATCGCTTCATAATGCGACCTTCATTTTCGCATCAGCGGGTTTCAGCGTTAGAGAAATAACCCATTGTTCTGCTGGATCTGTTTAGCGTTAGCTTAGCGCTGCAGAGTTTGTCTCGTTGGTCTGCAGTTTTATTACATTATTCATAACCTCAATTTGTGCATTTAAAAGGATGTATAAATCCAATATAAAAACAAAATATACAACTTTATCCGAATAAGTGAAAATCTAGTTGTAGAAGAATGCATAAAACAAGATATTATTCTGTATTGCCTATTTGTAATTAATTAATACAGACTATCATGATTAGGAGATATTATCATACTTATTAATGATTGTATTTGTAGTAAATAATGAAAGGCATATAAGTATTATAGTTTATATTAAAAAAAGGTTGATTATGCAAATCTGATTGTGTGTGAGCTGACTAAAAAACTATATGAATAATTGTATGGATGCTTTGTGTTATTGTAAAACTATATAGAGAAAAATTGTGTTAAAGCAAAGGAAGTGGAATTAATTTAATTATCAGTTTGTAAAAAGGGGGTGGAGTCTATAAGTTGTACTTCTTCCCAATCCTTTTTGAGCACCGAAAAATTTTGTTTGACCATGTTGTATGGTTCTGTGTTATCTGATTCTATGAGCTCCAAATAAAACTACACTAACTAACTAACTAACTAACTAACTAACTAACTAACTAACTAACTAACTAACTAACGAATATATGCTGATGTCAGAGTGTTAACTTGGTTTAGATATTTGTCCATTTAAGGGCTTATTGTTCGAGCTGTGTTCTGATTTCTGAAAATTAGTTTTGTTGAATTTTGGATGGCTGTATAGCATTACCATGGCAACAAAGACAGCTGTAAGAGATGAAGACTTTATTAGGCTAATATTTTAGTTGTAATATCTACAAAATATCAAACAGTGTGAAAACATCATAAAATGTAAGACGATGTATAAAAACCTTATTTTCCACAGACATAGTAACAATGAACAGAAGTACAACAGCAATAGTTAATGATGGTATGTAAAATGTCTTTTTTTTTCCAGTAATTTAAGAACTGTCCTATTCTTTTTTTATGGACTGTATATATTAGTGATGTAAATTTGGAGTTGGACAATATAAACTGGGCTTCTTCCTATTTAATTTAGGACATATAGTGTTGTTAAAGAGACACAATGGCATAGCTGTACACTGGATGACATTGTTTTTCTTTTTTATTTAATTATTGCCTTCAATATTTTGTGTTCTGTTTAAATGTGTAATTTCCTTTTGTTCACCTTCATAACTTATTCCTACTTACGTTCGAAATAAATTTAATCATTATTATAGGAAACTTTGCGTATCAATCTGACACAGTGATGTAAAAGTCATATTTATTTTGATTTAACAACGCAAATAAGAATAGAAAAGGCTGGATTCCATACGATTCCTATTTCTTTAAAAGAGGAGACTAAAAAGGTAAATCTGGGGCATTTTTCCTGCAGTCCAGTATGACCATAGCTGACCAAAGAAACATCCTGTAATGGTATTTTTTAAACCATGTTTCATAAAATTTTACCAGAGGAGACGGTTTGCCAAATAGAGTGGACTTTCAATTAAAGGAATAGAGCTGTAAGCAGTAAATTCACCGTGGACGTGGACGGGCTGCTGACGGAGGGGTTTGATGCAGCGCTCTGAGTGCCCCGGTGCCATCAATCCCCTCGGCAGAGCGTTCACTAAACAATAAGTACTCGCTCATGTGACGGCCATGGACAGTCTTTATAAACCACTGTGAGGTTGTACACCGGTCGAAAAAAGTGAGTTAGATTGATCTAAAAAAAAAAGTCATGTTTCTTGTGTGGAATCATCTTTGTTGAGAAGATAAAGATGTCATCCACACTGAGATACTTTAGGAAACAAAGCAAAACTGCAACACGGCATCCTTGACTTGAAGAGTGAACTCTGAGTAAACCTCAAGCAAAAAAAGCTACTCATGGAAACCACAGTGTTTACCTTTCCCCCTCAACATCACTCATAAGAACAAATAAACAGATGTGGATACACTCACATCAACACACACCTGTCATACATACGACAGGACAGTAAAGCTGTGGAATTATTCTAAATACAGTGAGTATAGAGAGAATGGATTTTTCTCCTTATTTGACCTTTCTTAACTGATTTATCACCATTAATTATAAAATTATCCTCTGTGTTTTGCATTTTTCACGGTAAATCATGTATTTTCCTACATCAGTTTCCCAGATTTAATTTAGATGTTCATGAAAACTCACAACAAATTCAAAGGTTATTATATAAAAACAGAGAAAACTGACGAAAAAGTGACGTTTTCAGCAGAAATATCATTAACTGAACCTAAACCCAGTGTGTCCATCCACTGTCATTGATCCAGCTCCATGGGTTTTACTGGTGAATCAATGTTGTAGAAGATGATGTTGTTTCCACGGTAACTACGGAGCCTCTCAACGTCCAAATGGGTCATATCTGATGACCATGAAAAGATGAAGAACTGTATTTTACAACAATTATTGACATGTATTGATAGGATTAATGGATTGACAGGTATTAAACAGTTTAGATCAGTAGATGGTTTAGGTCACCAGTGGATGTTTGGGTCTTTAAGGGTTAATTTCCCTTAAAATTGATAATTAATCCTTAAGTTTGACACTCAAAGGTCTTAAAAATACAATAAATGATACTGCTATATTTGAACGCTTTACAAACTCAGTATTGGTAGAATACTGAGGATGGTACTGTTAGCAAATGTTTTTCATGAACTAGAAGAACTGACTTTTAAGGTAAAATACAGTCTAAAAAGATCAAAATTGCTCCGACCAAATTAGTTTCATCATTAGTTTCATATTTATTGAGTTATATAGTGTTTAGTCTCTGTTATGCATTTATGTATTTAGGTATTTACTACTTTCATCAGTTTCTAATAGTTAAATTGAATTCAGACATTATGCAATTTCAATGTTAATGATAATGTTGTAGAAGATGACGGTGCCACCAACCCCCTCGGCAGAGCGTTCACTAAACAATAGGTATTCGCTCATTTGGCGACCGTGGCGGACAGCCATCTTTATAAACCACTGTGAGGTTATACACCAGTCGACAAAGTCACAGACATTTTGACCTAAAAAACAGTCATATTTTTTGTGTGGAGTTATCTTTGTTGAGAAGATAACAATGCTATCCACACTGCAACGTGATATCATGACTCACGTAAATATACACACACCACTTTTAATTAGCGCATTATCTGTACGCATTATAAGCTTTCAACACGTCTGTTCACGCCGCGTCAAATACCACAAACTGAGGGTTAGGGTTATGTGAACCGGAGATCTTGGCCTAAATTGACACGTGATCAAATGGCGTGGAATAACACGCGAAAGGTTGAAAATGCGTACATATAGCACGCCAAATGCCGTAAGAACTGGCGTGACATACAACGTGATTTCATGAGATCAGTCTCCACACTGAGACACTAAGGCAACGAAGCAGGAACAGGGCTCCTACAGGTTTCTACAAGTTACATTTCAGACTTCTTAAGAGCTTTTTAAAAGTACTTAGAACAATTTAATGCGTATTCCACAGCCCTCCCCTCCACTCGCTTCAGTCAGGTGGAGAATGACTTTTTCTCCAACCAGGCATTATTAAATTTCAACTTCCTCATGCATTCTTTTCCTTGTGAGCATTCTTAAAGTTCCCAAAGTCAGTTTTCTGACGCCTGCGACACAGCTGCACTTGTTGGGCTGAACGTTCTGTGATCATTTCTACAAAGTTAGTGATAATCGGTTCCTAATTTTAATATAAACTGTCAGGGTGGAACAGGTGGAAGTGAGTGGACTGACTTTACTTTCTTTGTAGCCTGGACATTTCACAGACACATTTAAACACAATACAGCCAACAAGTTTATGGCTAAATAACTTAGACCTAACATATCCAATTTAAGACCTTTTAAAGATTTGAAAAATGTATATAATTTATTGCATAAATAACACAAAGATGCTTAACGAACCTTTTCAAAGACTTTACAAGTGAATACTGGTTCCAAATATTAGGTATATAAAATCAAAATTGTAATAAATTAAAACTATACTCAAATATTTGACATAAAAGCAGATCTTTACATAGGCGTTTTCTCACCCCACCCCACCCCCACCCCTCCCAGTTTCTGCATCTGGTTCAGGTGGAAGTCATTCTCACCCTAACCTGTAATGCTAATGCACTCTGTGGATTAGAATCCGCAAATTCGGCCAGTTTTATTTCCGTATTGAAAAAGGACAAAAAAATGACGACGATACGGTCAGAAATATAACACTTGCTTTATATCGCTATAATAATGCTAAATCACTTGTCTGCAGCTTCAAAATGTCATATTTCTGGTTGTATTTCCTCTATCAACATCAAATAAAAAGTGGGAGAGTGTTTCAAGTCCGAACTTTCGAATGCAATTGTTCCCAGTGGCCTACATGACTGACTTCCGATGCCACGACGTGTTGAAAATGTCATTAGATTCAGTCATGGAGCCGTGACCGTGGACCCCTAAGGGTTAAGAAAAGTCAGACTTAAGGGCCGGACTGAACCATTCTGAGGCCCGTTTTTTGGCCCGCCGGCCGTATGTTTGACACCCCTGCTTTAAGGTATTAAATGTAGATTTGTACAGACTTCTAAGAGTTTTTAAGACCCCGTGGGAACCCTGAGGAAACTGCAACACGGCATCCTCGACTCAAGTGAACTCTGAGTAAACCTCCAGCAAAAAAGCTACTCTGTGGTGTTTACCTTTTCCCCTCGACATCACTCAGTGCAGTGAGGGGAACATATAAACAGATGTGGATGCACACTCGCATCAACACACACCTGTCATACAGCCGCAAAAGCAAACAGAAAACTCAATCTAAAAGCACAATGCATCAGACACAAGTGCAGCCGTTCCCATTCCCTGCAGCAGAAATGGCTCTTTTATGAAGCTGAGGAGTTCTGAGGGAAGTGCCATTAGTAGAGTTTCACCAAGGTGGAGAAATAAGGTCAGATAGGACCCGGTGAATACACTCCGACTGCAGCGCTGACCTGAGGAAACACAGCCGCCGCCGTTACATATTCACCAAGCCTCAGCAAACTACGGTTAATACATGATCTATTCATTCTACTTAGGGTCGACTCACAACAAAAAAGGGAGAATTAGCACATTTATAGTCTCCGAGGCAGAATGCTGACCTAAGTTCACAGTTTATAGCTGCAGGCGGTGACTATGCTCCAAAACCACAGCAAACTAATTCATCAGAACGCCCGCTGACAGGAAACTGATAACTGATCATTATTCTCTTATAATCTACTGAACTAGGAGCAGTTTAACCCATAAACACCCACAGCTACTTTTCTGGCAGTTCCCCAATGAATGTTTCTCTCAATTTAACCTTTACTAAAGAGATTTATCACCATTTATTTTCATATTATCCACTGCATTTTGCAATTTTCACTGTAAAACATGTATTTACCTGTATTTCATTTCCTATTTTAATTTAGATGTTCATTACAACTCTGTATATTCAAAGGTTATTTTTATCAAAACAGACAAAACTGACTTTTTCAACAAATCATTAACTGAACATAAAACACAAGTGTCTGTCCACTGTCATTTTATTTTTTTCTTTGCTAAGTGATTTATCAGTATTTATTATAATGTCATCCTCTGCATTTCGCATTTTTTTTAGCATAAATTTGGTATTTTCTCATATTTAATTCAGTGAACATGTAGACGTTCATAAAAGCTCAGAGTAAATTCAAAGGTTATTAAATCAGAAACAGAGAAAACTTGAAGAAAATGTGACTTTTTCAGTAAAATATGTCATTAACTGAACATAAAACACAAGTGTCTGTCCACTGTCATTTTTTTTTTTCTTTCCTGAGTGATTTATCAGCATTTATTATGATATTATCCACTGCATTTAGCAATTTTTTTAGCATAAATCCAGTATGTTCTTATATTTAATTCACTGGTCATGTAGAAGTTCATAAAAGTTCAGAGTAAATTCAAAGGTTGTTATACCAAAACAAGAAAATGTGACTTTTTCAGTAAAATATAGCATTAAATGAACATAAAACATTACTGTCCATCCACTGTCATTTTTTTGTCTTTGCTAAGTGATTTATCACCATTTTTTATAATATCATCATCGGCATTTAGCATTTTTTAGCATACATCTGATATTTTCTTATTTTTAATTCGCTGATCATGTAGACGTTCATAAAAGTTCAGGGTAAAATCAAAGGTTATTATATCAAAACAAGAAAATGTGACTTTTTCAGCAAAATATATCATTAACTGAATGAAAAACAAGAATTTCATCCACTGTCATTGATCCAACTCCATGGCTTTTACTGGTGAATCAATGTTATAGAAGATGACAGTGTTTCCATAATAACTACAGAGCCTCTGAATGTCCAAATATGGTCATATCTGATGACCATGAAAAGATGAAGAACTGTATTTTACACCAATTATTTACATGTACTGATAGGATTAATGTATCAACAGGTATTAAACAGTTTAGATCAGTAGATGGTTTTGGACACCAGTGGATGTTTGGGTCATCATGGGTTAATTCTCCTTAAAATTGATAATTAATCCTTAAATCTGACACGCAAAGGTCTTAAAAATACAATAAATGATACTGCTATATTTGGACGCTTTACAAACTCAGTATTCATACAGGTTGGTGCTGATAGCTAATGTTGTTTTTCTTAAACTAGAAGAACTGACTTTAAGGTAAAATACAGTCTAAAAAGATCAAAATTGCTCCCACCAAATTTGTTTGATCATATTTATTGAGTTATGTAGTGTTTAGTCACTGTTATGTATTTTGGTATTTACAACTTTCATCAGTTCCTAATGGTTAAATTGAATTCAGACATATTGTGTTTTCAATGTTAATGATAACACTGGTCAACAACAAATTTATTGTTTAAGTTTTTTGAGCTGATTTAGGATAATTTTGGTGTGCTGAATCCAAAAATCACATTAATTTTGCTCAATCAGGTCAACTTTCTGAACTATGCTACATATTGGCTTTTTAACATTTTTGCATACATTTATGGGCATTTTCACATCATATGATACAAAATTCTTTCATATTTCTTGCAATAAACGAGTTCTGAAGATTTTACTTTTGCCAATTTATGATTAATGTTTTTTTTAATATTACAGGTGAATGAAATGGCTTCAACTAGAAGATCTTGCAAAAATAAGCCTGACGTATTCTGCTACATCTGCAGTGAATACACCATTGTACCTAGGGCTGTGCAATTAATCGAAATTCAATTACGATTTCGATTATTACACGCAACGATTACAAAAATTATGTAATCGAGAAAAAACGATTATTAATTTTGAGTCGTTTTAATTCACACGCACGCAAGCTACCATGAGCTGCTCTGCCCCGCCCCCCTCTAAGCTACTGCTGCCAGCTAGCCGGCAGGTCCACCCCAAGAGGAAAGTTGTACCTAGCGACCTGGAAAAACGGCAGGAGAATCACAGCAGAAGTGCTTGGTAAACAAAAAAGGCAAGTCAAATTCAATTGTATGGAATCACTTTGGGTTTGATGAAGAAGAAGAAGAGCAAAAACACATCACGTGCAAAAAGTGTTTCGTAGTTGTGTCCGCACCGACCGCTAACACAACAAACCTTTAAACCATCTAAAGTTTAACCACCGCCACCGTTATCATAATCTTATGAAAAACTAAAACACATAAAAACAACTCTGTCTACAACTTTGTCTGCAATGCAATCTTCAGTTTCCGAATCTCTTTACGCTGCAACTCCCGTATTAACCTAACCTAACCTAACCCTTATAACCCTAACGTACGTATTCTAGATGGCTGATGTATACAGAAGGCCTTAACTGAAACCTCACGGCACGCCACTGAATTTACTATGTTTCATACTACATTGAACATACTGGAATTTATAATTTGCACTTTACGTGAGCTTTTTTTTTTTTTTTTTTTTTAAATTGCTACAGTTCTATGGCAAGTCCATAGCAGTTTAATTACAGCGCACTATTTATTTACAAAAGGAAACATACTTGAATGTACAGTACACTTATTTGCATTCAAAGATTTTTTTGTTTCGTACAAAAGTGAACATACTTTGTTTTAGTGGTTAAAAGCTTTATTTATGTTTAAAGAGTATATTTTACATTGTTTTGCAAGAAAAAAATAAACAACTTTAAAGTTAACAAATAATCGTTTTTAATAATCGTGATTTCAATTATTGCTAAAATAATCATGATTTTTTTTTTTTCTATAATCGAGCAGCCCTAATTGTACCTAACAGGAATCAAGTCACAAGTTTCATAAAGTGTGCTTACCAATCTTATTTTGGTATTAATTATTATATTTTGTGAGAAGATCAAATTTTTCAAAATCAAATTAGCAAAAAAACCTGACCTGATTGAGAAAAACAGATGTCATTTTTGGATTTAGCGGTGCAAAATGGTCCTAATTCAGTTGAAAAAACCTAGACAACTTGCAAAAAACATTTTTTTGTAACCCAGTGTAATTAATCCTTAAATCTGACACACAAAGGTCTTAAAAATACAATAAATGACACTGCTATATTTGGACGCTTTACAAACTCAGTATTCATACAGGTTGGTGCTGATAGCTAATGTTGTTTTTCATAAACTAGAAGAACTGACTTTAAGGTAAAATACAGTCTATAAAGATCAAAATTGCTCCCACCACATTTGTTTGATCATATTTATTGAGTTATGTAGTGTTTAGTCACTGTTATGTATTTAGGCATTTACTACTTTCATCAGTTTCTAATGGTTAAATTGAATTCAGACATATTGTGTTTTCAATGTTAATGATAATGTTGTAGAAGATGACGGCGCCATCAATCTCCTCGGCAGAAAGTTCACTAAACAATACATACAGTCTAAAACCATAAAAAACATAAAATACAGTCTAAAAAGATCAAAATTGCTCCCACCAAATTAGTTTGATCATTAGTTTCATATTTATTGAGTTATACAGTGTTTAGTCACTATTTACATGTATTGATAGGATTAATGGATCAGGTATTAAATATTTTAGATCAGAAGATGTTTTTGGTGCCAGTGGATGTTTGGGTCTTTATGGGTTAAGGTCATAACACCGATACGTATTTGGAGAAGTTGCTGAAAGTCAGCGTTCCCTTTATTACCACAAAAAATGTCAAGCCGCAGCCCCGTGGCGAGCGCAGAGAAACCACTTTAACCACAAACTATATTCCCCCAGAGAAGCTCGGTCACATACGATCACATGTCTCGCCACGTTGGGCGCCGACTGACACACGATTTCTGTCAAGTCAAACAGGTCTGACGGCGAGTTTATTCAGAGGGGAAGCATGTAAACAGGCAGGCGGCAGACTGACAAATGTGTTTAAGGCTGGGTTTATGCGCATTTGTTGGTCTGAGCATTAGTCAGCGCCGGTTAGAGATCATTTCCTCCGCACCGGCTGGAACGTGGCTTCTGACTTAGAGAGAGCGCACGGTAAGTGACGCTGGGGCTGGGCTTGAAGTGAATTCATTACTGCAGACGTGCACATGCTCCTACCATCCCCCTGCTGTAAAAGTCCTTTCGATATTATCACCAATTCCAAAGTACAGGTTAGTCTCAAGGAAGTGACTGCACACAAGAACAGCCGCCTCTTTAACCCTTTAACCCCTGACACGTTCTGAATGTAGGATTTATTTTAACCCATAAAGATCCGGTGCTCCTTATGTGGCTGTTCCCAAAATAGTTTTTTCTCTATATCCTCCTGAGAACCAGCAATGCATTTTTGTCCTCTGTAGGGGACAAGAGTTTTACAGCTTTACAAAAAAATAAAAAAAATAAAAAAAAAAAAGAAGAAGAATATTCCATTGAACAATAAAAATAAAAAAATATACCTGAAAAAAACTGTTGCATCATGACATTTTCAATCAAGACAATTATTTTGATATCAAACTGGAAGAAAAATCCACTCTCTTTAAACATTAAGATGCCTTTATTAACATGGCACAGTCATATCTAGACTGAAAAAACACTTCTACGCGTTTCGGCTTCAAGCCTTCATTAGGAAGTTACTTTTCTTTTCTTTTCTTTTCTTTTTTTTTTTTTTGGACTTCCTGTTAATCTTAATAAAGGCATTTTAATGTTTAAAGAGAGTGCCTTGGTTTTTTCTTCCAGTTTTTCATCTACTTTATGAATCCCTTTTTCCAAAGAGCACCTCGAACAAACTCTCTTTTTTTTTAGTCTGAGAAGCATTCCTTCCCATGAATTTTTGAACTTCTTCTGGCAACAAGACAATTATTTAATGTAAAAAAAAAAGCCAAAACTTTCACTCTGCGGAGTCTCAGGAAAATATTTTACTTTTCTTAAGTGATTTATCAACATTTTTTATTATATTACCCTCTGTATTTAGTGTTTTACAGTAAAAATCTGTCATTTTCCTATATTTAATTCACTGATCATATAAATGCTCATAAAAGCTCAGATTATAGTTGAGGGTTATTATATTAAAAACAGAGAAAACTGAAGAGAAAGTGACTTTTTCAGAAAAATATATGACTAACTGAACATAAACCCAGTGTGTCCATCCACTGTCACTGATCCAACTCCATGGGTTTTACTGGTGAATCAATGTTGTAGAAGATGACGGTGTTTCCACAGTAACTACACAGCCTCTGAACATCTAAATGGGTCAAATCTGATGACCATGAAAAGACAAAGAACTGTATTTTACACCAATTATTTACATGTACTGATAGGATTAGTGGATCAACAGGTATTAAACAGTTTAGATCAGTAGGTGGTTTTGGTCACCAGTGGATGTTTGGGTCTTTTTGAAGCTGTGGAACCAGTTGCCTTTAGATGTTAGACAGGCTCAGTCTCTGCCTGTCTTTAAATCACGTCTAAAAATTCACTTTTTCTCATTGGCTTTTAATCAATGAGTGAGATGTTTCTTTTTTTATTTCCTACACTGGTTTTATCAGATTTTAATTTGTCTTTTTTTATGATGGTTGCATTTTGTTGTTCTTAGCTTGCTTTGCACCCTGTGTTATCACTGTTTTTACTTACTTATTTACTTATTTAATCCCTTGTTTTATGTTTCCTGTACGGCACTTTGGCCAGCTGTAAAGTTCTTAAAGTGCTTTATAAATAAAGTTGGTATGGTATGGTTTATGGGTTAAATATTCATTAAAATTCAACCATTTGCTCAAAAGTAGAAATTTCAAAACCTGCTGACAGAATAGACCTTGTTCTTTCCATAGACATCTGAGCATGCTCAGTGCACCCCCCCCTGTCACCTGTAGGGGTGTGTATTGGCAAGAATCTGGTGATACGATACAAATCACAATACTAGGATCACAATACGATATATCACGATATATCATGATGCTGTTAAAAAGGCAATTTAAAAAAAAAAAAAAAATTAAAATAATTATTTCTTTGAAGAATTGAATTACACCAGAAATATGCATTAATGATATCCATATTTCTATTTGATCAGAACAGGATCTGATGCTATATCACAAAAATTTTCCTGTGCTCAAACTTAAATTCTGTTTTACAGAAATTACAGTTTCAGTTCCTGTTCAAATGTTCATATTCTATTTGTTCAGAACTCAGATCAGAACATTATTTTTGTGCAAACCCAACAAAGGAACAAACATTATTTAATAAAAGAGTGTTAAATAATAATAAATAAAACATAAACAAAAAAGAAAAACAAAAAACAAACATGAACCTCCACAATATCTGCATTTGAACAAATACTTAAAAATATTGATACAGTACTTTTTAATATCGATACAGTATTGTGAAAGTATCGCGATATATTGCAGAACCGATATTTTCTAACACCCCTAGTCACCTGTGGAATGGGGGGGGGCCACAGAGCTACTCCTTCCTCTTTGTCTTTTTCTGTTATTCTACCTGTTTTGACCCTAAAACACACAGTGAAACAAAACCACTGAAGAAAAGGAACACATGCACATACTCACAGCAGCTTTACTGAACCTGAAACAGATGCAGATTCACAGCAGCACCTTTACCTGGAATCATGGCTCAGGGGGTTAAAGGGTTAAAGTTTACTAGTAAAGTTGCATTTGGAGTGTTTGTAAAGTCTGTTTATTGGACTCAGTGCAGTGTCCTCCTCCTTCTCCCTTCTCTTCAGTTCATCCAGCCCATAGGAGCCATGCCCTGCAGCTGCCAAATGACTCTTCCCCTTAAAGCTGCCCCAATAACCAGGCACCCACTCGCAGCCATGTAACCGGTCCTACAGCCGCAAGCAAAGGCTCACATATTATCAATATTTATTGATTAAATGCGGTTACAGTTGCAGGATCACAAGGACGAAGGCGGTCGAGGGGTTGAAGAAAAACGACAGAGGGAGAAGGAGGGATGATGCAGTGATCAGAGCCAATTAACTTTCTCCCCAAATGAGCTCTGAAGCTGCTCCAGGAGGAATAAAGCTGCACAGGGATGTGTGGAGCGAATACAGAACGGGAAGGTTATATTTGGCTGTCGATGGTCGTTTTTTTGACTATACTATAGCTCAAAGGATGTGTTTTTGGATGCGTTACCGTTCTGAAAAGCCCCTCGGAGCCTCAACTGCACACTAAAAATGGCAAGTTTGAACAAAGACGTGTATTTTTACGCGCTGTTCCTTCACTTCTACATGTGCAAATGTTGGACACAAACAACAAGTCTGCAATGCTACTTGAGCTGCACAATATATCATTTGAGCATTGTCATCGCAGTGTACGTGTGCGCAGCAGTCACATCGCACATCGTATAACGCCGCACAACAATCCACCAACCACAATCGTCCTTAATCAGTTTGCCAAGGCAGACCACGCCCCCTGTACATGGAGTGAGTCGCTGGTAACAACATTGAAAAATAGGACCAATGGCCCTGTAGCTTACCGGCCAAATTAAAAGCTTTGGGAAATGTATCCAGATGCCGTTTATTATCACCCAGTTCTGTGTATTTATTCTATTACAGAAATAGCCCATGTTTTGGTCATATTCCAATCAGATCTGTAAAAAATTCAAATTCCAACTTGATATCATTGATACTGATTTATTGGATCAATCCACTTCCTATCTCTTATAATGGGAAAATTTTTCAAAGTCGCACCAAATCCAGAATCAGATCCAGATCGACATAATTTCAATCCCTTGTGTTGACATCATCATACAGAAGCTGTATACCAAGTTTGAAGTCAATCAGAACTGGAGTTTCGGAGGAGAAGACGATTGACATTTTTTCCCCATAAGAGCCCATGTTAAATTTTCTGTAAGTTCCCGGATCCAGAAGAAGATCCTGATCAGCATGTGGCCATTATGTTTTGGTCATCTCCCCATCAGGGCTGGACTGTAGAAATTTACACTGGATATCATTTATATTTACTGAGTTATTGCATCGACCCACTTCCTATCTCTTATAAATGGGGACATTTTTCAAAGTCACACCAAATCCAGAATCAGATCCGGATCCAAATAATTTCACTAACTTTTGTTGACATCATCATAAAGAAGCTGTATACCAAGTTTGAAGTCAATCGGAATTGTAATTTCGGAGAACAAGACGATTGAAATTTTTGTAACGGACGACAGACAACGGCTTGTCTGTCGGCCTGTAAGCTAAAAATGAGCAACAGACAGGAGAAAAATCACCAAAAAACAAAGACTTGGTGCCAAAAAGAAAAGCAACATCAGTTATCTGGAATTATTTCGGCTACAAGAAGGATGAAACTGAAACGTGTGTTCTGTGTTGACAGTGCCTTACACCTGTTGGCACAACAAGAGGAAACAAGTAATTAGTTTGACTATTTACGTTGGCACCACACAGCTATTATATCCTCCTGCATATTTTTTTTATCGCAATGTGTATCGCAGGGTTAAAAAAAATAAATAAATTAAAAAAAAAAAAATTGCACACATTGAGTTCATTTGCCTCCTACGTTGCATGACCTACGATGTGACTATTGCGCACACGTACATTGTGATGACAGTGCTCAAACGATATACTGTGCAGCTCTACTATAGGCTATTTTTCTATAATTTTACTGGTTCGGCCCACTTGAGATCATATTGGGCTAAACGTGGCCCCTGAACTAAAATGAATGTGACACCCCTGCCTTAGAGACACTCATCTTCAATCTACAAGCACAGAACGACGACAGTAAATATCACACAGTAGAAAACCCTCTCTATAAATGAACACTGGCAAACCAACACTCCACACATCCCCAATAATGCCGTCAGTACAGTGTGGTTCATGTATTTTATGAGTCCAGACAGATCCTCTTGGTCGGTAATCTAAGCGTACAGGAAGCGAGGAAGGCCCCGCAGCGAGGAACAGTGTCAGGAGATGTGTTCTGTTCTGCGTGTTCACTGAGTGATGAAGGCCTGTCACTTTTCACTGCAGGGGCTTTAAACACTGCACTGCTGGTTCCTGACATTGACGCGCACTTTGACACTTCATGACGCATCATATACACTTTTCAGAACACGAATGTCACTCAGACACACCTAAACATAGACGCATCGGAGGAGACGTCCTGTTAGAGCAGGGGTGTCAAACTCATTTTAGTTCAAGGGCCACGTACACCCGAGTTTGATCTCAAATGGGCCGGACCAGTAGAATAATAACATACAAAGCTATGAATGAAAGTCCAAATTTTTCCTCTTTGTTTTAAAAAGTAAAAATGCAGTTTTACTAATATGACACCTCAGCTTCTCATTTATACATCTGCATTTCAACTTACAGATCAGTAGTCACTTTTCCATTGATCCTCAAATTGCATGAATACAACTTGCGAATAAAAATTTGCCTAATGGAAAAACGATTCAAAACTTGTTTTTTTGATTAAAAGTTTTTGTGCTGGAAAGAAATGGATTTTCAGGTGTAGCACAAATGGTATATCACGCAAAACTGCAAAGGAAAGACCTTTTTCAGCAAACTAGAGTCACGTTAAAAACAAAACAAAAAAAAAAAACAATAATACTAGCAAATGAGGCTACTGGTATTATTATTATTATGTATTTTTGTATTATTACAACAATTATTATTTTCCCCCTCACTCCCCCCTCTCTCTTTTGCACTTTCATTCACACCCCCCTCTTCCCCTTTTCCCTATCACCCCTAACCAAGCCATTTTGTTTAGTTGCTATTTACATTTATGATCCTTTTCATTGTAATATGATGTTGTCATTGTTTGTCAATACTCTGTCATTGTTGTTGTTTTTGGTTTGTTTGTTTATTTGTTTGATTTCCTCTTGATGTGTTGTTGTTTTTCTGCCCACACTGTTTTGTTAACTATCACTAATAAAAAAAAAACAACAACAAAAAAATAACAACAAAAAAAACATGTCGACGGACGTTACAACAAGAGAAGAAGAGTTTTAAAAGACAGATGTTGCAGTATGTGTGGACACACCAGGAAACAAATACTTTTTTAAATTTAGTACGGGATAGAGGGGCAATATATAATGATAATGAATATATCTGGAAATCAACACCATATTTACGTTCGTCGCCATATTTATGGAATGACTTCTCGTGTCATCTCACAATAATAAATCAAGAAATCATCGCGTTCGTGATTTACTTGAAAAACCAACATTACACACTTCTGTTTTTTCAATATTTAGTAAATATCAGTAAAGTTTTGCGCAGATGTCCAATGGAAAAGCAACTACAGTGGATCTCTAAATACACAAAACATTTAGTAACAGGCAGAATACTGTTAAAATTTCACTTATTTTTAGGTTGTTGTTAGGGTGTTTGCTCTTTATCCAAATAAAAATTCCAGACTTTTTCAAAACTGCTATTTTTTTCCCCCTAGGCCTTGACTTTATGTTCTTTTATACTTGCGTTCCTACTTTTTTGGTTGAGATTGTACCCTTTGTGTATAGTAGAAAAGTTATTTTTAATAAATGTATGAATGAATGAATGCATAATTCGCAGTAAATTATGTTTTACCGACAGAAACATTTTCAAAATATATGAAAATTAAAAAAGTTTCACTAGAATCATTCCAGTACCAGCTAATGGTTTCCTCATGTATTTCTTCACTTATAAGGTTATGTGCCTTTGATCATACTCTAAAATTCTATTATCAGAGAAACTTCTTTCCATAGTTTAAGACTTTCTCAAAAAATTCCAGACTTTTCAAGGTCTGGAAAACAGCGTATCAAAATTCCAGACTTTTTAAGACTTTCAAGACCTTTGCAAGCGCCCTGGTTAGTGGTTGTTTAGATGGTTCACATTTTTGCGAAAAGATAGTTTGTAGTTGTAAACATTTTCATCAGGTAATTTTACTTCTTTCACACTAAAACAAAGAGAAAAATTTGGAGTTATCATCATGTATATATTGTTAAGCTCTTATTTTACTTGTCCGACCCACTTGAGATTGAACCGATCTGTATGTGGCCCCCAAACTAAAATAATTTTCAGACCCTTGATTATTAATATCTTCAGTGTCATTTTTGCATTTCATAAATTCATCCCACGGACCAGAATGGACTCATCGACGGGCCAGTTTTGGCCACATGTTTGACACCCCTGTTAGAACAACACAGATCAGATATAGACAAACAGAAGAGCTCGAGTGTAAACGAGATGTAAAAGAGGCCGAATGGAATAAAAATGGAAATTAGTGGAAAGGACACAGAGGGAAAAAATATTCACAGAAAAATCAATACGGCACAGAAAAGGCGCTTGGTGGTTTGAGCTGCTGAGTCGATGTGTGGTCAATAGTTCGGCGTTCGGGCTGGTCAGTGTGTGCCGGTGTGTGTGTCAGTAGCTGTATTTGTGTAGCAGCGGGAGTGATGAGATGATGGAGTGGAACAGGAACTTCCTGCTGAGTGAACAGACATGCAATCACTACACTGCCCCGCTGACCGGGCCGAGGCATGCCGAAATACCACGAAAACACAGAAACGCACACGCATTTCACAGCTCACCTCACCTGCCCTCCAGGTGAACTGCAGCGAAAAACACACAAACTTCACTAAAATATCCGAACGGGAGAGATTTCTGTCACCTGACTCCGAAAATACTCTTTGTTCACCTATAAAGAGGAAAAAGGAAACTGGAAACCAGAAACAGGAGCCCACATGATGCAAGGCATTGGGACTGACGTCAGGAATCAGCCAACCAAACTGGTCTTGTGAGCGTGAATGTAAAGGGAGCTGTAGTATTGAGTGCAGCTGTTCACTCATTTCAGGAATTCTTTTCACGTACCTGGGCTCTGCTCTTTGTTTCCTGGTTGGGCTATTTATCAAGAGCAGGAGGATGACTGTAGAATACCAAGTTACGCAACAGATTAAGTCAAACTGCTGCTGCTATCTGGTTATTTACCCTGCAGATTTATGGTGCAGCTCACACAGTCAGTGGTGGTAGTGGTGGGTAGTGGTGGGTGGTGGTGTATGTGTGGGGGGGGGACTTCATTTCAGGAAAATAACATTAAGATGTTCCACACCTACAGCTACATAGCGTGTGTGGGGATGTTATGTTGCTTAGCAATACTGGACAGCTCAATGGCTGGAATTGCATTAGCTGTGTGGTTGAATTAAATTAGTAATCAGAGCACTGCATCTGGGACAACAGGGAACATTTCAGCCTTTGCCCGTTTCAAAGAAAAAGAAAGTAACTCCAACCAACGTGTCACAGCATCCGTGAAGGTGTGAGGTCAGACAATGGACGCTACGAATGCCAAGGAAAATGAGATCACATCATGACAAGTTTCTCATTGCACAATGCCATAATTCAGCCCTTGAAAAAGATGTGTTTATATAAGCAGTGGTCTCCCAATGGCAAGTTAGTTCATGTGCTTTTGTTTTAATCATTCGGTGGTTGTGGCTTTTATTTTCCAAAATGTTACACAACTCTCTCCAGTTGTAATATGAACAGAAGTTATCCTAACATGTGACGCAGCTGAGCAGACTATGAGGCCGTTTCTTCTGAAACTGAAGATGGAAATCACACATCAATCAGGAAATAAAGTGATTTTGCAATTGTGGGCTTGGACACCTGTGATGAGGAAGTGTGGTTGAGTCACGTTGTTACAGGAATTCAAAATATAATCAATCAAGTCATATTCATTTTCCATAAAAACGTCTTCATAAAACTGGTGCTGCCTACATTCACCACAGTACTGAAGTCAGTATGGCTGGTAATATTTAAAGGACATAGTAATCACTGTTGATCTGCTCAGGTGCAGATGTTGGTGACGTCCAAGTCTGGAGTCTTTATTATATAACCTATAGGAGTTATTTCTATTCCAAGACTGAGAAAGGCTCAAGACTTCTAAAGGTTAACTTATTATTTCTACAAAGAATCTTTGACTGTGTATATTTACCCATAATACACACACAGTACCTAGCATTAGCAATTAGCATAAGCACATAGCACACATTAGGAGCAGTGAGCTGCCATTGAAGGCATCTGGGTACCAACTCCAGACCCTCATCAGCAACGTGGTCAGGGGAGAATTAACCTATATGTACCGGTTTTTAATAGCAGGGGAAGCCAAAGCACCCAGAGGAAAGCCACGTGGCATGGAGAGAACAGAGAACACACAAACTAAACCTTATTAATATGAGGCAGAAGTGCTGACCACTATGTCCCCCCACACACACACACTTCTGTTGACAGGTTTTCATTGCAGACAACTGACCAACACACAGTCCAGATACTCACTGGTAACATGAACACTGAAACCTGTATGATACATGACTCAAGGCCCATTCATGTTCATTTTACAGACGCAAATATGTTTGTCCTTTTCGAACGGTGTCAAGCATCACTGTGGTCATACTAAGAAGGCACCAGAGGGTGTCATTATTAATTTAAATACTGGCCAAATACCACAAAGAAGAGTAAAGTTTTTTGGGAAGAAGAAAAAAGTCAATAATAACAAACATGGCAACAACAGAGGAGGTTTCACTAATGTGGATACTAATGTTGGTATTCAGACAGGTAGCTGTCATAAATATGTCAGTAGTAGTTTTTCAACAACTCACACTGTTGCTCTTTGAAATGTTCCGACATTTCTGGAAATTATTCTCTTTAAATTTCAACACTGCCCCCACAGTTCCTGGTGGTACTTCTCCGTATTCTCCACTGGGGTTCGTATCCACTAACTCCCACATATGCGTGTGCGTCTCTAATGTGGAGTATAAATGGGCCTTGAGTTGTACATGAGTTGTACATGGGTTCTCCAGGGTACTTTGCTAAGTCACAGGGCTACCAGACCACAGCTCCAGGGCTTGAACTTGTGACCTCACATTTATCTATTGATTTTTGTAGTTACAACCATATTTACACAAATTGTTTGACCTGATTCTTCTGAACAGAGTAAGGGCAGGACAGCCATGCCATGTCATTCCTTCTGAGAAAAACAAAAATACTAAAGCCAACAGACCCGTCTCCTCTTGGCCACAATCTGGGTCAGGCAGGAAGACAGATGAACAGGCAAATAGGCAAAGACTGCAGAGCATCAGAGAATGGAAAATTACCAAGGCTCCACAACCAGCTGGGCACCTTTGATCAGCCAGAGCCCAGGCACCAATTACTGGGGGATAATGGTGGGTCCTCAGAGGCCTGACGAGCTGCAGGCACTGTGGGCACAACGGGTCAGTGACCAGCAGGCAAAGGCCTGGTCAACAAGGCGCACGGAGCCAAAAGCCGATGGTGCCCCTCGCTGAAATGCCGCATGAAGGCGGCCAAACGGACAAGCAGCACAGCGAAGCCATTGTTCCTCTCCTGTCGACTCAGCACAGTGGCACTCTCACAAGCCAGACATCCCTCGGCACAGACCGCAAAGAGTATGTGAACCTGCTACTGCACAAAAAAAAAAAAACACACATCCACATTTGCTCTTTATCTGCAGTGCAACATACGTCGAAACAACACATGCTGCTCATACACCTGTCCCTGTAACACTGAGATAAACAAAAACGCTGCAGTGCTTCAGGCAGGACTTTGTGCACAGTGATGCAACACACAGGAAACACACTCCTCACCAGCATTCGACACTGATAAACTCTTTTATTACCTGTTCCTGATGTATCTTGCGTTATCTAAGAAGAATGTGGACTGAAAAAGCAAACTCTATCGAACTGTGGCCTTTCTGGCAAAAGCAACACGCGCTTTTCCTCTGGCGGGCATTGGACGAACAGGCCTAGCAGGTACCGGTGATGAGTGAAAAATAAAAACCAAGACTCTCTACTTGAGGTAGAACATGATATTCACCTCATTAATAATTGACATCTTTGTTGCTCTGTGAAATGGTCATCGATTAGGCCTGGATACAATGTCAACTCTGATGTCAACAACGCACTGACCCCAAAAGAGTTCACAGACCCCCCAACAATAACTTACATTACAACTGCAATAACAAAATGACTCAATTCCACAACTAAACCCGTGTCAGAACTGAGACTTCTGCTTACTCAGCCCATGCAGTTATCTAACAGTAGCCAGTGGACTTTGGATCGGATACAGTGTGGTTACACAATAGTGAATCCCGGTCCAAGTCGACCCATATGGGACAGAAGGAGCTTCCCTGACCACGACTCAGCAGAACAGTCTTTAATACCGACACAGGGATAGAGCGTAAACAGAGGACAGGAACGTAAACGGCTGTTCTGTCAATAAGTGTAAGAATAAAACACGACATAAAACCTATAAACATGTACTTTCTGTCACAGATTCAAGGCACATTTTTGCCCTTTAAAATACAACTCCGACAGAATCACTGAAAATATCTTGGGTTTCTGAATTTCTTGTGGTTATATTCTTATCACTACATCACCCAGCAGGAACAGCGGTGGTTACCAGGAAACCAGTGCCACGGCAACAACATAGAGAGATGATGGTAGGAGGAGCCAAGAATGACTGAAGAGTGACTGAAGTACAAATCAGAACAACGCCAGAGACAACGTCCGCTTCAAACACTGGAAAGTGTGCATCATATGTACAGAAATAACACAAAAACACACACAACTTCGCTTCATGTTCAGATTTTTTTTTTTACAGCAGTCAAGCACTGGGACTGACGAGAGGGGTGGAGTATTCCGGTTTTACAAATTCACCAGTGGATTCTGAACTCTTCCTAATCACATCACACAGTATTTGACTTGAATAAATGTAAGTTTAGATTGAACCATCAAAGCAGAACCAGGCATTTTCATCTTGTTTTGTCTTTTACTAATATTTTGAAGCCCGTCTACAGACACAGATTAATTTTAGTGATCTTCTAGCGTACACTCACTGAACTGTAACAGATTCACAGGTAATCATTCATATTAATAAGGTAATAGTAATATAAAAAGGTAATGATCACCTTAACCTAAGAAATATTGCCATTTACCATGAAAAATAAACACTAACTAATCCTAATTAAAAAAAAAAAAAAAAAAAAAAAAAAAAAACACAATTTTTGTCTATATCACCTAGCTCTACTTTGAGGAATATCCATCCTTATGTAAATAACTAAATTAAATCATAATAAATATGTAATTGCATGAGTTGCCATTGAGAAAATCTTATTTCCAGAGACAATACTAGTTGAACTTGATGCAGGAGATCAATCTCCCAGTAGAAATGGGCAGTACTTTCACTGGAGGAGTACTCAACTAATTCAGTCAAAGTCCATATATGAGTTCTATCAGTCATTAATAGGAACTATATTGATATCTGTAACCAATTACATGTTATAAACCATCAAAACATGGACCATTAGACCTAAAGGCAAATGTTTAATATTTCAAAAATTCATAAAAAATCTGAATTTCACAAAACTGTGAACAAACTTTGTAGACACTGAACCCAAGGAAGATACATATAAAATATGAAATGAATCCGACCGGTAGTTTCATCAGAGACAATGTTTGAAGCAATTACTAATGAATATGACGGACACAGCGCCTTCACAATAGGTCTGTGAGATAAAAGAATGAAAAGCAGTAGAAGATGGCGGTTACTCATCTTGTTGCATTGTTCTGAACTGGCAGGAAATGTGTTCCGTACAGAGTTTTCATTTTGTCTCATCAGAACCGGGCTTTATTTTCATGCAAAGTTACTAATTCTGGTTGAGCAGCTTAGTATTGGTCACCATCCAGTATCCAGCTGAGTTCTACCGATACCAACTGGTTGTAATGCCTTCTACTGGCACCAATTAATCACCAAAAACCCGATTAGTGGGCCTTAGTGGGTGTGTTTCCCCTCTGCCTGTCAGTGTTATCTGGTGAGGTTCCCACCCTGCCGGTCACTCCGTCCTGGGTCACTCGTAATTAAAGCAGAGATCAGAGGGTTGAATAAAGCATGAGCTGTTCCAGCCCACAAGGCTCAGGTATCACTCTATATAGGGGCCCGGGAGACAAAAGGAGCCTCTGAGCCTTGGTCTATACCAGGGTGGAGGGATACACCTTCTCCCATACAGACAGAGACACATCCCAACCCCCCCGACACCCCCCTGACGCCTCCGGCCCTAATCCACACTTTAAACAACCAGGGCAAAAGTAGAAGCTCAAAGCCCTTCGGACCTAATTAAGAGCTAAAGATATTGTCCCAAATGGCGACACTTAAAGAACTGCGTTGGAAGCACAACACACGTTCACAGAGCACTGTTTTTCATTCTGTAAATGATGCTGACGCGGCCGTATGGCGGCGCTAAGAAAAGGCCTTCAGGTACGAACGCTGCGCCGCTGGTTTTTTTCTATACACCCCGTCATCGCACAAATTTAAGAGAATAACATGAACACACACGTTGGATTGGTTTAGTCAGCAGATTTTTTTTTGCTGGAGAACATGTTCTGAACATACAGCTTTTATTCGTGTATCTATGCAAATACAAAACCTGGCAAAAACACAAAAAAAAGCTGTAATATTTAACCTTTAGCTTTAATTATGGCACACATTCCTGATACTAGATCTGACAATCTGAGTCAACCCCAGATCATAAAACTGCCCCCACAGGCTTGTACTGTAGGCACTAGGCATGATGGGTAATCACTTGTTAAAACTCCTCACCGCATCAGTTCAAAGGTTAAAGAACTGAAACATTTTAGTCACTGCAGTAATTATCAACAGAACAGGGGTGTCAAAATCATTTTAGTTCAGGTTCCACATACAAACCAATACGATCCCAAGTAGAACAGACCAGTAAAATAATAATACAATAAATAAATAATGACAACTGCAACTTTTCTGAAGTGAAAAAAGTCAAATTACATGATGAAAATGTTGAACTATCCTTTAAAGAATGTGAATAACATAAACACCAATATCCTGCCTCAGCTTATCGTTTACACATGTACATTACAACTGACTTAGAGCGGATCAAAAAAGGCACAAAACATTTACCAACAGGCAGAATATCGTTAAAATGTTTAAGTAAAATCATTTTTGGTTCACGATAAATCCATATTAGACCACTACTAGTGTAGACTATGGTTTACGTCATTTATATACTGTCAATATAGTAATAAAGTCTAAAATGATGTAGAAATACAGACTAAACCTCCAGAAACCACAGAAAACCATCAGACTGTTTAATTCCACCTTAAAACCTCATACTTACATTTACAAAACAATATTTTTGCACTTATTTATGTATATTTAATTATCATGTTGATAATATATTGTCTAGTACATATTGTACAAATTTCTGTTCAATTATGTCTTAATAGAGTGTATATTTTGGATGGACAGAAGATGATTAGGGCCACTGGGAAAAAAAAAAAAAAAAAGATCCAACATAAGTCAGAATTCTGAGATTAAAGTCTGAATTCTGACAAAAAAAGTCAGGATTTTAACTTTTGTCTCAGAATAATAATAAAAAATGTATGTAAAACTGTCAGAATTCTGAGATTAAAGTCAGAATTCCAAGATTAAAGTCAGAATTCTGACTGTTTTTTCAGCATTTTAACTTTTTTCTCATAATAATAATATGTTGGACCTTTTTTTTCCTCAGTGACCCTAATCCTCTTCCATAAGTATGTTTGCGTATATATTCATCTTTTTTATTTTTTATTAATTTTGTATTGACAATTTCTTTCCTGCTACTTTTTATACTTGAAAGGAGCAATTGTAACATACAAAAATTTCCCACTGGGATTAAAAGAAAACTGGTTGTAAATCACCTAAATTTTATATCATATTGTGAATTTTGATTCTACTTTAAAAGATCATCCTGTGATCTTCTGACCTGATTGATCAAACCTAAATCAGAGTTTAACAAAGACAACATGAGCAAACATGTCAGATTGTTTTACCCAGCGGGCTTTTTTTTTTTCCTGCAGATCATGTCTTGAATGTACAGGTTTTATGTGAACATAAACGCACCTCATAATGTTTAAGACGAGGAATTTTAGGCTTAAAAGCAAAGTGGAGGATGAACATTTATCAGGCTGTCCCTGTATGTAATAAAGTAAAATAAGACTTGGAATCTCCTCTGAAGTCTGGGGTTAATTAAAATATCACACAGCTCATGACATCAGATCTGTTTTAAGGGGAGGGGAGGAGGACATTTAACCCTTTGAAGACGACTGTGTCTCCAACGCACAGTTTTACATCCACTGTCAATCAAATGACTGAAACTCCTGAACTGTTCGCATTATTGAGAATACAACATCTAAAAGCTGAAATTGGGTTCTTTCTATTGGTCTATAACACATTAGGGCAGAGGTCTGCATTGGCTGAGGGGGAGGGGTGGAAGTGGACGGAGCAGAGAGCAGCAGAGTGCAGTCAGTGAGAGAGAGAGAGAGATGGAAGGATTTTATTACTTTTAGCGCCGTTTTAGCGGCGTATTCTTATAAATAACTGTTTATAATAGTGCTAGTGCAGTTTTGAAGTGTTCTACTAGTGGGTTTTGCCATGTTTTTGTCAAGTTAAGATTTTTTGTCCACTGCTTTTATCTGTATCTTCCCAGTTCATATAGTTCATTGATAGTTGTATTCTAGCTGTAAAATAATACATGGGCACAGAATGCTGTAGGCAAACAAAAATGTTTGAGCATATAAATAAAAATAATGGATTAGATTTCTATAGCGCTTTTCAAGGCATCCAAAGCGCTTTACATTATTGATCCATTATTCATTCACTTTCACATTCACACTGGTGGTGGTAAAGTACATTTGTAAAATATATAAAATAATTAAAAGTTTATTTCTATAATCTCATAAAATTTTGTTGCCGTTTTAGCAAGATTTTGTGGTGAATTCTTGTAAATAACTGTTTATAATAGTGATAGTGCTGTTTTGCAGTGTTCTACTAGTGTATTTTTGTCAAGTTTGGTTTTTTTCCCACTGTTTTTATCTGTATTTTCCCAGTTCGTACAGCTCATTGATAGTTGTATTCTAGCTGTAAAATAATACATGGACACAGAATGCTGTAGACAAACAAAAATGTTTGAGCATAAAAATAAAAATAATGGATTCGATTTCTATAACGCTTTTCAAGGCATCCAAAGCACTTTACATCATCGATCCATTATTTATTCGCTTACATATTCACACTGGTGGTGGTAAAGTACATTTGTAAAATATATAAAATAGTTAAAAGTTTATTTCTATAATCTCACAAAATTTTGTTGCCGTTTTAGGAAGAATTTGTGGTGAATTCTTGTAAATAACTGTATATAATAGTGATAGTGCTGTTTTACAGTGTTCTACTAGTGTGTTTCGCTGTGTTTTTGTCAAGTTTAGCTTTTTTCCCACTGCTTTTATCTGTATTTTCCCAGTTTGTATAGTTCATTGATAGTTGTATTCTAGCTGTAAAATAATACGTGGACACAGAATGCTGTAGACAAACAAAAATGTTTGAGCATATAAATAAAAATAATAGATTAGATTTCTATAGCGCTTTTCAAGGCATCCAAAGCACTTTACATCATCGATACATAATTTATTCGCTTACATATTCACACTGGTGGTGGTAAAGTACATTTGTAAAATATGTAAAATAGTTCAAAGTTTATTTCTATAATCTCATAAAATTCTGTTGCCGTTTTAGGAAGATTTTGTGGCGAATTCTTGTAAATAACTGTTTATAATAGTGATAGTGCTGTTTTGCAGTGTTCTACTTGTGTGTTTTTGTCAAGTTGAGCTTTTTTTCCCACTGCTTTTATCTGTATTTTCCCAGTTTGTATAGTTCATTGATAGTTGTATTCTACCTTAAAATAATACATGGACATAGAATGCTGTAGACAAACAAAAATATTTGAGCATATAAATAAAAATAATGGATTAGATTTCTATAGCGCTTTTCAAGGCATCCAAAGTGCTTTACATTGCTGATCCATTAATCATTCGCTTACATATTCACTCTGGTGGTGGTAAAGTACATTTGTACAATATGTACAATAGTTGAAAGTTTATTTCTATAATGTCATAAAATTTTGTTATGCGCATATACAGTTGTTTTTCATTTAAACATGCTAAAAATTCAAGTTTGTTTTTCTTTTTTTTTTTTATTATAACACTGTTTTAAGCATTTATTACATATAATAATGATAATTAATGGCCAGATATTGAAAGTTAAGCTCTTCCTGAAAAACAGTGCAAAAAAAACCCAAACATATTTCCTGACACTTTTATTGCAAAAACAACATTAAGAAATCTAGGTTGCCCATTATAATGGTCGTGCTTATAGGGTTAATTCAACACCATGTAAAGGGGGTATTCACAATAGAAGACAGATGATGTTTTCCTGTTTCCTCAGTCAAACACATGGGTTAGTGCGTGTAAACACAGTCAAAGGCGCCGCTTAAGTCTTAGTTTATCATCCAGGTCCATGTGAAAACCAAAGTCACAGATTTGTATAACCCGCTGCTTTCTGTTGTGAGGGATAATACTCAACACACACACACACACATCAAAGTTGAACCCAACTCTGCAGCACTGAACTGAACCTATTTTCGGCGTCTTACATTGAAACGGGGTCAGCTGCACATGTGAGATCTAAACCCTTGCCTCTGGTTGGATCTTCTCAGAGTGTCTCTGCTGGACCCGGTCCCAATCAGCTCAGAATATGGGTGGCACGTTGATCCGGGGCAGAGTTTACGCCCTCCTTCTATCGACGCAAAGAATGGAACTATCTGCAACTTAGAACTGTGTGGTAATGATGCCAACGAGAGCATCCATCCTCTGCAGAAATCATTAGGATAATTTTTCAGACGTCCCTTGGGTGCACACCAATTTTCAGGCCATTTTCTCTGAACTTAACCTTAAAGAAAAAGTTTACTTCCCTGCAGTTTTCAGACATACATCTACTCAAAATACCCAATTACCAGTGCACTTAGCTGGATGAAAGTGTCTGCGCTGGAAGTGGATGGTTTATTAAACACCGTTTTGGTAAATTATCATCCCACATGCAGAGTTTTGGCAGGAAAAGAGTCAAAACAAATGTTGCACAAGTTGCTCTGAGTTTATTTAAGTGTGATTGGCTTCACAAACTCCAGAAAATTTACACATTAGATGGAACGTGTTCGCCTCAAATATCACACTTTACATAGAGAAGAGCCAAGTGTTAGGCATGACTCCAGCTTGTGTGTCATTCTCTGACTTAATCGCACACTGTAAACACAATAAACGGCTGGAAACAGCCTTAACCCATAAAGACCCATGACTACTTCTGTAATAGTTTACAAATGAATTTCTCTTTCTCTTTAACCTTTCTCAAATGATTCATCACCATTTATTACAATATCATCCTCTGTATTTTGCATTTTTCAGTGAAAATCACATATTTTCCAATATTTAACTGACCTATCATGTAGATTTTTTATACAAGCTCAGATTAAAGTTGAGGGTTATTATATGAAAAACAGAAAAAAATGAAGAAAAAGTGACATTTTCTGCCAAATCTCTCATTAACTGAACATAAACCCAGTGTGTCCATCCACTGTCATTGATCCAACTCCATGGGTTTTACTGGTGAATCAATGCTGTAGAAGATGACGGTGTTTCCACAGTAACTACGGAGCCTCTGAACATCCAAATGGGTCATATCTGATGACCATGAAAAGATGACAAACTGTATTTTACACTAATTATTTATATGTATTAATAGGATTAGTGGATCAACAGGTATTAAACAGTTTAGATCAGTAGATGGTTTTGGTCGACGGTGGATGTTTAGGTCTTTACGGGTTAATCCAGGCATAGATCAGTTGTTCTGTTATTGTTTGAGGTAAAAATGCTGTTTTAGTCATGGTCATCTGGTGGATTTACAGAGCGATAGGACAGTAAAGCAGTGGAATTATTCTAAATACGGTGAGTATAGAGAGAATGAATGTTTCTCTCTATCCTTTCTTAAGTGATTCATCACCATTTATTATAATATTATCCTCTGTATTTTGCATTTTTCACTGTAAATCATGTATTTCCCTATATTTAATTAAGATGTTCATGAAAACTCAGAATAAATTCAAAGATTATCATATGAAAACAGAGAAAACTGAAGAAAAAGTGTCATTTTCAGCCTCTGAACTTCCAAATGGGTCATATCTGATGACCATGAAAACATGACAAACTGCATTTTACCCCAGTTATTTACATGTATTGGTAGGATTAGTGGATCAACAGGATGTTTGGGTCTTTAAGGGTTAATGCAGCCAGACGTGTGTTCTACACCAGTGATGGATCAACACCGTCAGCTACTTCACTGAGGAGTCTGTGATAAAACTGTAGCCGAAACAAAGGATTATCATGACAAATAAACAAGACAGGTGATGCAGAGCAGACGGATGTGAAACACCAGCCCTTCCTGTCATCTTGTATCGACTCCGTTACCTCTGGACTGAAAGCTAAACTGACGCTGGCGCTCTGTTTTCACAATAACGGCACCGGGCCCGACTATCTCACCGCTATCAGGGGACAGAAGTGAAGCCCTTTGATTGCGCTGTCATCGGGCGGCAAGTTTATCTACCCACGTTGCATCACTACTCTGCATTTACATAGAGCGGCTTGTTGCCAAGACAGGGCCTCTCCTCTGAGAACAGCGCTCGGTTCACCCACAGAGTGAATCACACACAAGGCTTCGGACAAAGACTGGCCTTGCATTCTGCTACTCCCTCAAACAGCTGACACACTCCAACAGCAGTGGGTTTGGAAGCAGGTTTTCATGCTCTGATGCTGCGAGATGAGCTAAACCAACAGACACTTACAAGAGTTTTAGGGAAAAGATGATGTGTATTTGTGTGGTAGAGTCTCACAAATAAAAGTCATGTCCACAGAGTTAGAGCATCAACATGTACGACACAGATTAAACAACTTAAATATGACATGTACACCAGCTGTGTAACTGCTGAATCTAAGGCTACCTAAGACTATAATTCTACTGTTTTCACATGCTGTGAACCCACAGCTCAAACAATGATGAGGCTAATTTATGTTTCACAGGCTAACGATCGATCCGGCTGTCGAAGAAGGAAATAGAGCTGCTGCACGCAAGCTTGGCATCAATGAATGGATGGTGAGACGTTGGAGATGGCAGCGTGAAGAGTGGGTGCGGCTTATAGTCAGGTGCGACCAATAGTCCGGAAAGTACGGTAATCTAAAAATGTACTGAAATAACATCAGCGCACATCATCTATCAATGCTGCAACGTGATAGCATGACTTGCGTAAACATACATGCCACTTTCAATTGCCGTGTTACCTGTATGCACTATAAGCTTTGCGCGTTTCTGTTCACACTGCATCAAATACTATACACTTACGGTTAGGGTTATATGAACCAGAGATCTTGGAGTAAATGAACAAACATTCAAATGGCACTGAATAACACGCGAAAGTACGAAAACACGTCAAGTGCCATAAGAACTGGCGTGACATACAACGTGATTTCATGAGATCAGTCTCCACTGCTGTTACAAAAGTGGAATTTATGTGTAATAAAAGTGGAATTTATGAGAACGGAGGAGAAGAAGAATGAGCACCCGGTTATGACTCAGTGAAACAGGCCAAATTCAGACGCAAATTCTGCAGAAAAAGCTCAAGGTTAGCAGTTTTAGCTTCATAAACACACCTGTCACACTGATCATTGTGTCAGTTCACGCTGAATTCCAATTGGATATGAAGATGGCCAAAGATCTTACTACATTTACTCATGTTTCATCTGAGACGGCCCAAAAACCACACAATGAAGACCTGGTTTTATGATTAAGATCAGATGGGAGATGTACACAAACAGGGCTGGGATATATGAAGATACAACAGTAAACCATGCACCTATTCAACGCTCTATCAGTGATTTAATTACCTCACAAATCACAGCCTTTATGGCAATACTTTACTCTGAAAACCACACAGTGTTCATCCAAACTGCATGGACGGACGAGGACATTTGCATGAATGAAACACAAACAAACACACTTAAGTTAAAGTGAACGTGACAGAGAATAGAGTCATTGTAAAAGAAGGAGGAGAAAGACAACATGAGGAGCTCGGACCTAAAAGAGGAGCTACTTCCATCCAACAGACACTGAAGTCTGACAAGAAAAGAAAACCGTATTTAATTACACTGAAGAATAGATTATTATGACACTAATAACACTGAATACTGCACAAGGGTATTATTTAATAACAAATATCAGAACCAAAGGTGTAAATCTCAACATCATGACTGGATGCGTATTAACCAACTATGTCAGGTTATAAAACTGTTAATGAACTGAAAAACTGAACCTAACTTTTTAGAGATGTGGGTGAATACTGGTGCTGTGTAGACTGTTCAGGTCATCTATGTCTCTGGGGCACAAGGGAAATTATCATTTCAGTTCTTAATAAAAGGAGAACAATCACCAAAACTGAACAACTTAATGAACAAAATGAACAAAATAATGGACACATTAGGATGGAATCAATAAAATGACCAGAATGGTGAGGAAAAAAAGGAAACAACTGGAATGAAATAATAGACAAAAATGACCAAAAAAAAACATCAGCACTAAATTGGGAAAATTCTGAAAAATTATCAAAAAATTTAAGAAAAGCATAAATAAAGTGAACTAAATGAACTTCATTATAAAAAAAAGAAAAAATAATCAATAAATTAAACTAGAAAATCCCTACATCAACACAAAGAGTAAAAATGACTAAAACAGTCAATAAAATATATTAAAGTATGCAAAAGCACTACATTATAAACAGCACAGTTTATCTGTTTCCAAGGCCCAAAGGAAATGATCGCTTCCGTTCTGTGGTTTCAAAAAGTACAGTTTAGGAAATGGTATTGAAACTAATTTGTTGGTGTCACTATATACAGTTTCTGAATGATTCCCAGCACTATCGCTTTTTTTAGTACGATACAGAGAGAGTCGACACAAGAGGTTTCTGTTTACATTTAGTAAGAAAAAGCCTTTTAATGGTGACTATCTAACCTAAAACGTAAAAAGAAACAAGCCTTTCAATGTGGTCATTTTACATTAAGTATTTATGTGTTGAAAGAAAATGCTAAATCATGATTATGTGTTATGAAATGACCTGTAAGTGTATATTTACAGTCAAACCATCAGCTGAAAATGCAAAAAAGTCCAACGCAATCTGATCAAAAACCTAACAAGCCGGAGTGTATTTTAAGCAAATCGAAACAGCCCTCAGTCTATCTCTTTAAAGTGTCCATGTGGAAGGTAATCTGACCACTGATGTTTATCTGATCAGGGATGGCAGAGCAGCCTGTGGTTGTTCTAAGCACTAAACTCCCATAGAGCTTAAAGGTCCAGTGGTGATAACATGACCAAATACCAAACAGTTACAGCACATTATCACACTTAACCAAAATTCAAGAGTGTTAAGACCATGAGTCACAGTTTATGTGCTCATTGTGATGGTTGTGGATGGTGCCTGGTGCTGAATGAGTCACTGGAGCAGCTGGATTGTACTAAACATATGTGTGATTTGGAGCTGGTGACACATTTGGACAAACTTGCCAAGTCACTAAACTTAACAACACAGTCACAGCAGGATGGAGGAGCAGCCATGAGGGTTACACAGGTGAAATGCGACAGACGTGACACTTCAACCCCAGCTAATGTACATCCCATTATGTCAGTCCGAGTTAGGTGGGTTGTTGTGCTTAAAGTTAACCAGGTAAGTTGAGTCTCGTTAGCTGCTGACTGCTGTTAGCTTGCTAACTCACATCTTAGCCTGTTCGGTGGATGAGAAGAAGCAGCTTTTCCTTCTTTCTGTGATGGTTAGCAACTCCACGGCTCGGTTTTAACCCTCCCTGCCTTCTGGTCCGGTTAGTAACCAGGCTAAACGCGGTGGAATTGAGCCCATACGGGTGGCTCCTGAGCTGCGGAGCGGGCGGGCGGACGGTGGCTGCGTGTGCCGCATCCGAAAAAACACAAGCTAGTGCCGCCTAGCCTGTCAAGCTAACACGCTCCACCGGAGGAGCTAATTAAAAACACACCGACTCACCTACCTGTGCGACCCGCTGCGACCCAGAAGATGGCCCGGTAACGCCGTCGCCTATCCCTCCCGACCCGTGCCGAGCCAAAATAATTCAAATTCCACAGAAAGAGCCTAGAGAGACGCAGGTCCAATCGCTTCAGACACCGCCGCTGAATGGCTGCGACGCGGACGCTCAACCAAACTTCCTCCTTAGCAACGGACCGCCCACGAGACACCTGATTGGTCCGCGGCAGCATGTCAGCCGTGATCGATAGATGGAGTCCGAGCCAGGACCGAACCGAACCGAACGGAAGCACGAATCGAACCGAACAAAGCCGAACTAGTGAAGAGTCCTCATTTAATAAAAATGAACAGATTGACAACAAAATGAAGAAAACTATTAATAAGATGAAAATAAGTTAATGATTTAAAATAAGTATTACATCATAAAAAAATACTAAATATTATACCAATAAAATGTTAAATATTATGTGATTTTAACCCTTTCATGCATAGGTCACTCTAGTGGACAGTTCTTCTCCAGCTGTTCTCTTGTATATTCATGGGTTTTGATGTTTTATGTTCCATATCAGCCGACGCAGTGAACACTTACGCACCATCCCATACGCTGACATTCAGACCATTACTGTAACTTTGCTGTTCTTGATAAACCTGATCCGCACGAACATGTTTAAGTGTAAATCAATTTTTATTTGTCGGACAAGAAGGTTTTTTTTCTTTTTTGCATATTATCTCCATGAAGTGAGTAATTACTAGCATTAGAATATGTTAAAATGTGAGAAGACATCAGATTAGCAGCATTAAAAATGTTTTTATTTCATTGTTTTCATATCACTTTCTGATATTGGGTTTGAAACACATGTTTCTTTACTTCAAAAATTAAATGCATGGATATTTTTGTAACTCCATAGAAAAAAAACTCGATCGCATTGTTTTTTTCGTGCCTAAGGAGGAATAAAAACACTGAAGAAAAAAATCTTGACTAAGGTTCTCACAATTCATGCATGAAAGGGTTAAAATTCAATTTTAAAAAAGTCAACAAAATTAACAAAACTGAACAAACAAGCAACAATAGTGGTCAGGGTAATCGACAAAATAATCAATAAAATCAACAACATAAACACCAACTTAACAAAATGACCAGCAAAATGAAAAAAGATATAAAATAACTAAATAAAATGAAAAAAAAAATGAAGCATTTACACTAAAACAGCAAAATAAGCACATCAGATATATCAAAAAGAAAAAAAGAAAGTGGGAAGAGACAAGACTACTAAAAAATACATCAATAAAATGAAAAACATGGACATTAAATCAGCAAAATGGAACAAGAAATAGTCAATAAAATGAACAAAAATTAAGTACATAATCACCATAGACCAAACCAAGACCAGATTTATGGCTCAAATGTTACCGGCGATGCCTCCTGTTTCCTGTGAGAAGCAGAAGTTTTACATCAATAAAATGTTATAAAGATAATAAATAAATCTGAACATGCATCATAAATAAATGTGGTGTGGATGTTCCCAGACCCACATATATACGTTGACTGTTGAATTCCTCATTATAACCATATAAGTTTTAATTATACAACATTTTTGCGCACTTATTTATGTGTATTTCTGTAATTATTATATTAATATTATATGTCTTGTGTCTTAATAGAGTTTTTTAATATGTATATTTGGTATAAAGCTATGTATATGTTTGTGTATTTAGAGCTATATACATTTTTTTTTCTTTTTTTGTTGCCTTGCTAATTTCTTTCCTTCTTTTTCTTCTACTTGAGTGCAGTGATTATAACACAATGATTTCCCTCTTGGATTAATAAAGTATTGTGGTTCTAATTCTCATATATGTCCATTAGAGATGTAACAACATGAAAATTTCATTATTGTGACCAAAATTATCACGGTTATCATTATTATCGCGGTATTGTTGAAATTGTGCTCAAAATGTTCAAAAAGTCCTAATACACACACTGAAATAATTGAACCAAGTTGCAGTTTGAAAAAAAAAAAATGCAAAAAAAAAAACCAAAACAAATAAAATAATTAGCACAATGTACTTTCTCTTGGCAGAAACATTCAAATATTAACCCTTAGTGGTCTGAGCCTTTTTTGGCCGTTTTTCAGTACTTTTGATTCGGCCTTTATATACTATATAAACAAATGTTTTTTTATACCCATGTTTGGGATCTTTTTTTTATCAGCACAACTTCATCTATATCATCTGCCTATTATTTTTTCACTTTAACCTACTATATCAACATAAAAGGACAAAAAACACAAAAAATATATAAAATTTGATTTGAAAAATGTATGTAATTTATTGCACCAAAGATGCTTAACGAACCTTTTCAAAGACTAAAAGTGAATATTGGTTCCAAATATTAAGTATTTAAGATTAAAATTGTAATAAATTAAAACTATACTCAAATATTTGCCATAAAAGCTGATCTTTACATAGGCGTTTTCTCCAGAAAAGTGCAGTAATCAAACACTTTTATCATGATAATTAGAATTTAAACGGTAATACTAAACCATCTGCAATTTTACCGCAGTTTATCATTGTAGCGGTAATCGTTACATCCCTAATGTCCATGTGTAGAGTTAAATGTGAGCTTTATGCAAATGTAACTTTAAAGTGGACCATCCAGTTTAGACCCAGTCCTTCCAGTGTGTGGTGGGCCTCCTTTGGTCCTGGTCTGGGTCCACGTCTCCTCCTGATGATGAAACTGAGCCGTGCTAAAAGGCCACAGGTTTATCAGCATTAGGCTGCATTCCTCACATAACTCCACTAAGCTGCACCCAGGCCTGTTTTATGACCTCCGAGCTTTGACTAAGCCAACAGCCAAGACAAACGGAGGCTGAAGGAGCCGTCCGTCCTGTTGGACTGAGAGTCTGCAAGTCACTGTTGGAGGATGAAGATGATGAAGATGATGATGATGAGGATGATCTGTCAGTCTGTCTCATACTCATTATCCCTGTTCGTCTGTATGTCTTTATTTCTGTTTTACTGACACTTCCTTCTCATTCCTGATGTCATCAACTCAGTGTCCTTTGTGACTTTTCTTGTTTTGTTTTTTGTTTTCTTTTTTTTTTTTTTCATAAATGGTCATTCATCATCCTGTCAAGGTCACCAGGATCAGAGCCTGTGCAGCTGACTCCAGATCAGTAGAGACACACTGACCTCTGCTGGTCATCATGGAGAAGTACAACAGGCGGGCTTGGTTTGAATCCTCTGGTTCAATCATTCATTTTTCTTTTCTTTCTTTCTTTTTTTTTTTTTTTTTTTTTTTTTTTTTTTGTTTGTTTTGAGCAGAAGGAAAAAAAATCCAACATTTTTTTTGTGTACAAGGAACTAATATCCAAGCAAATACATTAACCCTTTCATGCATGGTGGTCACTCCAGTGGACATCTGTTCTCCAGCTGTTCTCTTGTATGTTCATGGGTTTTCTGTTTTAGTTCCATATCAGCCAACACAGTGGACACCCATGCATCCTCCCAAACACTGACATTCACACCATTACTGTAACTGTGCTGTTCTTCAGGAACCTACTATACCAACTGCTGGTGGTTATTAGACTGCAATTAACATTTTCTGAAACAAAAAGGTTTTATATATATATTATCTGCATGAAGTGAGTAATAACTAGTATTAGAGTATGAAAAAATGTGGAAAAAAACCCATCATATTAGCTGCATTAAAAATGTTTTTATTTCATAGTTTTCACACAGTTTATCACTTTCTGATATTGCATTTTAAATACATGTGTCTTTGCTTCAAAAATTAGACACATGGTGTCCAGCTGAGTGGACATTTTTGTAACTCCATGAAAAATAGGTTAATTACATATAAATAAATAAATAAATTTATAATAATAATACATTTATTTCATTTTATTTTTGCATTTAATTTTTTGTTTTGTTTTGTTTTGTTTTTGTTTTATGTGTGTGTTATTCTACTGTATTGGAATGTTTTATTCTATTTATTCTATTTTTAACCCTCTAAGACCTAAAATTATTTTATGGTGACTTCCACATGATTTTTTTTCTACATTTAACCTTTACTAATCGTTTATTCACAGTTTATTATAATATTATCCTCTGTGTTTTGCATTTTTCAGTGTGTAAATCAGGTCTTTTCCTATATTTAATTCACTGATCATGTAGATGTTCATTAAATCATGTAGATGTTCATTAAAGTTCAGAGTAAATTTAAAAGTTCTTAAATTAAAACTGTTGGAAAAGGGACTTTTTCAGTCAAATCCATCATGAACTGAACATAAACCAGTGTGTCCATCCACGGTCATTTATTAGGTTTTACTGTTTCAGTTTTTTCTTTAGTTTTACAAATGCAAAAGTACTTTTATTTATAGATTTAATTCATAGAAACTGACAAAACAATGTGTTACTCACCTCATTTTATCAATTTATTTCATTGTATTTTAGCATTTAATTGTTTATTTTTATTTTTAAGTGTGTGTTATTTTACTTTATTATAATTTTTTACTCTATTCTATCTTTAACCCTTTAAGACCTAAAACTATTTTCGTGGCGACTTCCACATGTTTTTTTTTCTACATTTAACATTTTCTGATCGATTAATCACAGTTTATTATAACACCAGTGCATTCCAGATGTGGTCGTTTTTATGTTGGGGAGAGCTGACTTTTGGGAACAGATCTTCCACCTCCTGGACTTCATCATCATCAGTACTGAGGGTGGGATGTGAAAAGGGGCTGTTTCTAAAATCCACATCCTGACCCTGAGGGACAACACCCCAGCCCCCCAGCACAGATATTTGTTGTATATTCATGCATGCTGTACCACATTTGTCCAGCAGTCGCCGCCAAAGCGTAACATTACCCCATTGTTCTAAGTGTAGGCAACATGATTCTGGGCATAGCAACATGACTGTAAGGCTGTTGAACTCAAACATTACTAATATCTCCCAAAATATTGGTCCTACCAAGCTGCTGTTTACGCTAGTCTGTTCTTTGACCAAAAATATCTAAGTATGACAAACTGCAGCAGTCAGCTCTGAACGGATTTAATGTGATGCCCAAGACACACACACACACACACACACACACACACACACACACAGAATCCACTTCCCTTTTAAAGTATGAAGATTATTTTCTGAATTTTGCATTTTTCTGTGTAAATCAGCTGTTTTCCTGGATTGAATTCACTGCTCATGTCGTTCAGGGGCATAAACTCTGGTCCTGGAGGGCTGGTGTCCTGCATGTTTTAGATGGTTCCCTCTTCCATCACACCTGGTTCAACTAAGGATCAGCTCATCATAAGCTCTGCAGAAGTATGAGAAGGATGTAACTAGGGATGCACCGATACCACTTTTTTTCAGACCAAGTACAAGTACTTACATTTGAGTACTTGCCGATACTGAGTACTGATCCTAGTATTTAATAATCCCATTCCAGTTCTTAGTTCCTTTTGTAAATGTGCTTTATTGTCGTTGTCATTAGTCTGACTGGAACAAAGTGCTGCTACTGACATTTAATGTGTTGGAATGAGCGTTTGTCAATTAATCCACCAGGGGGCGCCGCTCTGAATTAACCATACTGGACAAATACCACGAAGAAGAGGAAAGTTTTATGAAGAAGAAGAAGAAGAAAGATAGTAAAAACAAACATGGAGACGACAGAGGGAACACTAATGTGATACTAATATTGCAGCGTTTTCACTGGTAAGGTTTAAAAGTTTAGCTTCAGCAGGAAGAGAAAAGAGAAATGAGCGATAAGTTTGGTTTTCACCTCCACTGGTGGCGGTCCAAACCACTCTGTACCCCCGCTGGTATTCTCATTCTGTTTACGCATCCGCCAGCACCTGTAAAACGGATGGAATGTACGCAGAGAATCGACAGAACACTGCATCTTTATCTGTCTGTGTCTGCGATGTTACTTGCAGTCAGTGTTACTTTTATCACCGTCATTTATTTGGTTAAATCTCCACTCTTCACACTCAACACACATTATTCCACCGCTGCGTACCTGCTGCACTGAACTGGGAATGCCAAACAGCTGTAAGTGGTATCGGTGCATTTGTATCGGATATCTTTTACGAGTACGAGTACACACACTGAGTATCAGAGCCAATGCCGACACTCGTATCGGTATCGGTGCATCCCTAGATGTCAGGCATGTGCACACATAGGGCCCAAAGGGGGCTTGAGCCCCTGCCCTTTTTGCCTCGTAGAAAAAGTGCCCTTTTGTCTTTTAAAAATAAATTCCTGTTCTGCTTAGGAATGTAAAAGAAAACAGCTGTATAAAAATGCCACGGTTTGTCTCTCACTGAGGGGCGGGGCTTATCTTTAACAATATTTAGCCTGATAATAAGCCAATGTTTTACTGCTTTTTAGAATTGCAGCTGAATCGCATGTCGTCCAAACCTCAGTATTATGATATATTTTGACAATAATTTGTTGACACAAGAGAAACAGCAATTGCATCACTCACAGCTACACATTATACACTACTATGTTGTTGTTGTTATCTATGGCTACTTTATTCATTTTACATTAAGCCACGTATTCTGTTATTAAGGCCTGAAAAAAATGTGGTGCACACATACTGCCCTTCTGTGACTTTGAGCCCCTGCCCCTCTGGAATCCTGTGCACGTCCCTGCTAGATGTAACAGCTTCCAGGTGTGATGGGAGAGGGAAACATCTAAAACAGGCAGGATACCGGCCCTCCAGGACTGGAGTTTGACACCCCTGATGTAGATGTTCATTAGGTCATCATACCAAAACAGAGAAAACTGAAGAAAGTGTCTTTTTCAGTCCAGTCTGTCATGAACTGAACATAAACCCAGTGTGTCCATCCACTGGCACTGATCTAACTCCATGGGTTTAACTGTAGGATCAGTGTTGTAGAGCAGGGGTGTCAAACTCATTTTAGGTCAGGGGCACATTCAGCCCAATTTGATCTCAAGTGGGCTGGACCAGTAAGATCCCAGTAAGTAACATCTACAAAGTTTCCTTGAAAATCTGAATAACATGAACAACTTGAATAATCTTCAGAAAAACAAGTGCAATTTTAACAATATTCTGCCTCGTTTTATCTGTTCATCATTTACACATGTGCGTTACAATCACACAAAACATTTAGTAACAGGCAGAATATTTGGAAAAATTGCATTTACTTTTCTGAAGACATTTCTGTTTGTTCATATTTGTTCAGGTTTTTCACATTTTTTGTAAAAGTATAGTTTGGTAATGTAAACATTTTCATGTAATTTTACTTTTTTTACACCAAAAAAACAAAGAGAAAATTTGGGGTTGTCATTATTTTTAGGTTATTATGATCATATTTTACTGGTCTGACCCACTTGAAATCTAATTGGAGTGTATGTGTGTGTATGTGGAACCTGAATGAAAAGGATTTTGACACCACTGATTGTTCATATCTTCAGTGTAAGTTTTGCATTTCACAGATTCATCCCGTGGGCCAGACTGGACCCTTTGGCGGGCCGGATTTGGCCCCTGGGCCGCATGTTTGACACCTGTGTTGTGGAAGATGACGGTGTTTCCACGGTAACTACGGAGCCTCTGACCGTCCAAATGGGTCATATCTGATGACCATGAACAGATGAAGAACTGTATTTTATAATAATTATTGACATGTATTAATAGGATTAATGGATCAGCAGGTATTAAACAGTTCAGATCAGTAGATGGTTTTGGTTGCTGTTCTTTATCCTCCTAAGACCCAGAAAATATCAGCAAAGTACAAGCTTTTTTGTTTTTATTAAATCAGTGCCTATATTGAAAACATCTTGATGCAACAGTTTTTTCAGATGCAGTTTTTAAAATGTTTATGGAATGTTCTTTGTGGTGGACAGTTTTCTTTTCTTTTCTTTTGTATAAAGTTGTGAAACTCTTGTCCTCAAATGTGGACAGAAAACCCATGGCTGTGTCTGAGGAGGTGAAATCTGTTCATATAAAGGTTAAAAACTGAAGGAATATAAGGAAACATAGTTTGAAAATATATAAGGGATTAAAGATCTCAGATGTAGAGGAGGAAAACACATGAGTTAAAGTCCTTTGACGTTTTCCACCGCTGCATAAAAACAGAATAATTTCCAAAGTTCAACATGTAAATGACAGAAACAGCAGTGGATGAGTTGGCTTTAAGGGTGAACCTGCTCCAACAGACACAGTTAATGTGTTTTATTGATGATGTGAAGCTGCAGATGGATTTTTCCTTTAAGTATCGATTCAGTCGTGTCCTCTGTCCTGTTCTGTCTGGATCCACTCACTGTGGTTCAGATGTTTGTAGAGTTTTACCGTTAAAAATTTTTTAAAAAGTCAAACATGTAAAACAAATAAGTGTCTGAGTTTTAGTTTTTGAGCAAAACTTGATGATTCCATAATACAGATGTGGAACACTGAACTTTACGGTTTATTCAGAGACGGATTCAGTCTGTGGATACATAGGGCTGATTCACTGGTGGTTTTGGTTCCAGATTCAGACTCAGATATTTTTGTTGAGGATAATATCTACTGTATCTGTGGGTAAATGAAGACACTGTAAGTTCTGCATAAACAATGGGTGTGTCCTGTTTTTTTTTTTGTTTTTTTTTAATGTAAATATGTCATTTTCTGTAAAAGTCAAACAGTATAAACATTATAACGCAGTAAAACCTTCACTCATATCTAATGTCTTCCAATGAATCCTCCAAAAAACAATAATGCATACCTCTGTTGGACTGAGACTGTTCTAAAATCCATTTATTTTGTGCATTTAATAAAAACCTCAGATTAAACTGTTCTGTTGACGACACAGTTTCACATTTGGACCATTTTATTCATAAACAATGGAATAAGGACTGAACATTCTGATGGTTCTGACAGTTTCAGTGACATAGATATTCTTATTTTAAGCATTTTCAGGAAATTAAACATGTTTGTAGATATTCCTACTAGGTATTTTTTTGAGAAATGCACTCACTGCTGTCGAAGGTTTAATGATAATTCAAGAAATGCATCAAAGAAAATGAGAAAAAAACTGTGATCAACATGTGAGAAACAGATTTATTTAAATCTGATTTCAGTCATTTGGATTTTCCATCTAATTTTGTTGCTTTTATGAAATAATCTTTATAAAGTTATAAAATGTGATCCTTTCCAGATCCTCTTTTTTTCGGTATCGTCCTCTGCAACAGAAGCAGATCCATCATATCTTTGTTACCACATTTTATTTTTCAAACAACATAGAGACTTTACACAAAATCCAAGCCATCGTCTTCTTCGAATATTTACAGAAAACTTTGTAGAGACAGAAAAAAAAAAAAACATTCTTTGGGTCTGACCATGCAAAACAATAAATAAGGTTCCTGACAGAGCTTTGCATGGTTCTTCCACAAACTCCAATCTGCGGGTGGAGTTACGTGGAGACGTCCCGCCCTCGACTGCCGCCGCCGTGACCCCGGGTCGGTCCGGTGCACGTGGACGTCTGCTACAGTACAATATGCACTCAGTGGTTCCCAGGAAACGTTCACTACTCCGGATCTAAACAAACGGCCGACCAGGACAGAAAAAAGATGACAAACCAAAAGTGAAATGTGCAACAGTTTGAGTGAAAAGCTTAGATTAAGGAGAAGCTGCAGCGTCCGAGGATGAAGCACTGTACACGGAGCGCCGGCCTTTCCCTTGGCCACGCCCACATTGTCCAGGTCTGACCCTGATCTGACCTCAGAAAGTGACAAACAGTTTGAAGACCAGACCTCCAGAGTCCAGAATCTGACCGACCCCCCCCCCCCCCCCCCGTCCTCCTCCTCCTCCTCCTCCTCCTCCTCCTCCTCCTCCTCCACTGTGGTCGTGGCTCAGGTGATCACCTGCGGCTCCCAGGATTGGCTGGCCACCTGGGGGCGACACTGCATGATGACGGGGGGGCTGGTGGGGGTCTGACTGTCCAGGCACAGACCACTGACCATGTGCTGCAGAGCCGAGCCTTTGGGTTTCCACTTCTGTAGGAACAAGAACAAACACACACGGGTTCAACCCCAACATGAACCAAACAGGAAGTCACACACAGGAAGTCCACCTTAACCCTATAACGCCGAATGTATCAAATCTGATCCATGAGTTTTGAAGCCCTCTACATGATCAGTGTGATGTTTTTTTTCTTGAAAAACCTGATGTATACAATTAGATACATGCAATACACAGATAATCCACCAGGGGGAGGAGTTCATTCACCAGAGGCCTTTCCAGTGACACTACAAGACTGTCATTAATGAGGAAGGAGGAAGAACTGGGACCATTTAGAAAAGGAATTAACAATTTGTTCGACATGTTTGTGTTCTATGTTATTTTGGTTGTTCAGAAGGACCAAGAAAGGCTCCAGTTTTAAAGAACTGGAATTTTCTGTCAATGATTTAATGGTTCAGGCTTTACAGGGTTAAAACCATATATTTACAATTACACACAACAATATGTCTGCACACTTTGTTTTTTTTTTTTTTTTTTTTTTTATCAAGGTCTTTTTTTATTTTCAATTTTCAAATGTATAACAAGAAACAACTTGAACATGAAACTGTTGTATCAAGTTCTGACCCAACTGCCCCCCCACCACCACCACCAACACACACACCCACTCCAAGTACTGGACCTTTATTAAGTTGACTTCATTTAGTGATTTTGTTCATTTACATTTATTTTGTTGTTTATTTTCTTAGTTTCTTTTCTTTTTGCTGTTTTAATGATTATTTTCCTCATTTCTTTTTTTTTTTTTTTTAACTATTTTATCAATTTTATTGATTATTCTTTTTTTATTTTGTTAATTATTTTATTCATTTTCTTTGGTTTTTGTGATTTATTAATAAATTACTTGGTTTAAAAAAGTCTATAAAACTATTAAAATACTTATAATTTACTGATCTACATATAAAAGATCTTCATATTTTCAATGTCCTAAATCTTACATACTTTAATCTGATGAATTGGAAACAAATGACCAAAGTGTTGTTTATCTGATGTTTTCAACATATAAAGTGTTATTACTCATATATGTCAGTTTATGTCCATTTATCCAATAGATTTATACATGTTCCAGCAAATAGAACCTGTAAAGTGAATATATTGTACAAATGTTCCTTTGGACTCAAATTCATTCTCTCATGAATTCAGACTATTTCCAATTTTCTGACTGAATTTATATTTATTAGTGACTTAAATCAATTAAACCCAAGGTCACGGAATAATCACTGATTCAAGGTTGGATATTTGTTTTTCAATATGAATTTACTCTTCATGAAAAAGAAAAAAAAAAAATTGCACAAAACTTACATGTAATAGTTATGAACCATCCATATTAGTGTAAAAATAAACTTTTTTTCACTGCAAAATGTAAATATTAGTGAAATTAAACCCAGTGTTTCTGAAACTATCGCTGCTATTTCTATTTTTATTTGGTTTATTATGTGAATATATATGTGTACTTTCATGTCAAACCTCTTTTTTTTATTCATTTCTTTTTTTCCCACAATATTTTTTATTGTATTTTAGTTTTATAATGAAAGGTAAACAAAGTAAATAATAATATACATAAAGAACATTAATCAAAATAACACAAACATTCACGCACACCCATTCACACCATATAAACTTGCACCAAATGATATATATATATATATATATATATATATATATATATATATATATATATATATATATATATATATATATATATATATGTGTGTGTATATATATATATATATATATATATATATATATATATATATATATATATACAGGGTGTCCCATAAGTCTCCATACATAGGAGACATAATACATTCCTTACATATATGGTTCTAACATGTATTTCTTTATATTTCTTCTTTATAGTTCTTCAGCAGACACGCATTGAAATGTGTTCCCGACAAAATGGCAGTCATATAGAGCATATTATATAAATAAAAATGGTTTATGTCAAGAAACGTTTATTTTTTCTATGTATGGAGACTTATGGGACACCCTGTATAAAATAAATAACACACATATATTCTTATGAACATGTACACATATACGTTTTTCATTTATTTCTATTCTGTTCATCTCCAGTGGGATTCCCTGCAGAATCACACACTGAATGGATGATAAATATATACAAATCATGGAAAAACGTGCGTTAATCTCTGTCAGTTTGTGTTTTGGAGCTTCTCTCACATCCTCTGCTTTGCATTATTTCCTTCTCATAAATACCAGAATAGGAGGTCGGTGTTAGCAGCGTCTGACTCACACAGATTACAGTCATCACATGAACGATGGAGTCGCTGCAGCCACAGTGGAAAAATCACAGAGTAGACGAATGCAGATGCAGAGAACGTCTAACGTCCTGCTGCGATTTCACTGATAAAATGGACTGAACTGGTTCCAACGACTGAAACAGTGATGAAGATGAGTGAGCGACCATACGCAAGGAGATAGTCATTTATTTAATCATCATTATCGAACACAGAAAACAAAATAAAATAGTTCCAGTGTCCCTGTACGTCAGCGCCATGTTCTATCTGAATCAATCCCAGTTGAATGTGTGAGGTTGTCAGGTTCTGTTCTATGTTCCAGTCCTGTGGTCTGGATGCAGATCAAGCTAACGATAGAAGTGGGCGGGGCTTTCACTGGAGGAGAACTCAACTCATCCAGTCACAGTCCATATATGACTTCTATCAGTGATCAATAAGAACTAGACTAATATCTGGAACCATTTACATGATATAAACCATCAAAACATGGACCATTAGATGTAAGGGAAAATTTTTGATACTTTGAAAATTCATAAAAAAAATCTAAATGTCTCAACACTGAAAAAACTTTGTAGACATTATCCCAAGGAAGATACATAAAAAATATGAAATGAATCTGAACAGTAGTTTTGGAGAAGAAAATGTTTGAAAAAAATGCTAATGAAGACGACAACGACAAAGACAACAACAATGACGAAGACAATGAAGACGGTGATGAAGGTGAAGACATGACGAAAAAGGCGAAAATGATGACGACGGCGAAGATGACAACGAAGACGATGACGATAATGATGACGAAGACAAATATGACGACAACGAAGACGAGGAAGACGAAGATGACGGAGATAACGACAAAGATGACGAGGAAGACGATAACAATAATGACGACGAAGATGACAATGATGACAAAGACAAATATGACGAAGATGAGGAAGATGATGAAGATGAAAATGACAAAGATAATGACAGAGATGATGATGAAGATAATGACAAAGATGGTGACGGAGATGATAACAATAATGACAACGAAGACGATGACGATGAAGATGATGAAGACGGTAAAGACGAAGATGATGACAAAGACGATAATAATGACAAGGAAGACGAAGACAAAGATGACAACAATGAAGACAACAAAGACAACGAAGATGATGAAGATGAAGATGACAACGAAGATGATAACAATAATGACGATGATGACGAAGATGAAAACAAAGATGACGACGAAGATGATAACAATAATGACGACGTTGACGAAGATGAAAAAGATGACGATGAAGATGATGACGATGAAGAAGACGAAGATGACGAAGATGAAGACAAAGACGATAACAATAATGACAAGGAAGAAAAAGACAAAGATGACAACAATGAAGACGACGAAGACAACGAAGATGATGAAGACAAAGATGATGATGAAGATGATAACAATAATGACAATGATGACGAAGATGAAAACAAAGATGAGGATGACGAAGATGATGAAGACGATGATGATGACGATAATAATAATGATGAAGAAGACGACAAAGGCAATGAGGACTGTAGAAGCCAATAACATAATAATCGATAATGTAATAAATTTGCCATTTTTAAAATCTAATAGGCCAATAACGTAATATCTGGTCAATAACGTAATAAAAGTCCTGAACCAATAATGTAATAGCTTTTGGCCAGTAATGTTATGAGTTATTACGTTATTGGCTCAGTTATTATATTTGCAAATAATTTTTTTACCAGGCTAATAACGTAATAACCAGCCAATAAGTTATAATGTTACTGGCCAAAAGTTATACGTTATCGGTTCAGGACTTTTATTACATTGCTGGCCAGATATTACATTATTGGCTTATTACATTTAAAAAATGGCAAATTTATTACGTTATCGGCCGTTATTATGTTATCAGCTATTATTACATTATTGGCTTCTACAAGGACAAAGATAATGGAGACAACGCTGCCGCTGCTGCCGCCGCTGCCGCCGCTGCCGTACCAGCTCCTTCCCATCAGCTCGTGGCCAGCGGGCCTTTGAGCTAAAAACAGCAGAATATTTGTTCCATTAGCTCAGGTTTGATCTGATCCAACAGAGTTTGAACTGAATCCACCCTCATTAAACATTAGGATGAACTCTAGGTCCAGAAGTCAACAGAACACACTTAGATGGAGGCGCTTTAAGACGGTTTTATGTGTAAATGTTTCAGATCCGACCTTTAATTCAAAGTTAGAGTTCCCATCAGTCGTTGGATCTTAAAGTGGAGTGGTTTTGAATTTATCGTACTGGGATTCAGGGCCGAGGAGGACCGGGTGGTTGTTGACGGGGTCTGGGAGGATGGAAGGGGTCTGGCATAAGGCCCGGACCCTCACACATGGTTCAAGTTAATAAGTGACTCCTCAAAGTCAGAACTCACAGTGTGAGCCAAGGCCGGCCCATGTGGGACCGGGTGGGGTCTGGGCTGATGGGAGCGCTTGTTTTCTACTGTATCTACAATAAAAGCCGCGGCTGAAAACCTCGTATCTCCAGATGGTTCATGTGTGAGTTCAGCTCTGTGGGAGGCACATGAGGACGAACCACCGGCTCCGTTCCAAAAACACACAAGACCCTGGACACTTTCAGACCTGCTGCTCTGATGATCGATAGTTGGAGATAAAAGCACATTCCACATTCTTAAGTGGACTCTGGTGTGTTTAAAGACGGTCCTGAAGGACTACCCACATGTGAGCAGCTCTAAAAAGGCTTTCACCAGGTTCTCACCTGTCGGGGCTCTTTAGAATTACACGGCTCCATCTTGACCTTTGACCCTGCTGTGAAGGCTGTGATGGCCAAGCAGAGATCCTGTTGACGGATGAGCGGCTCGATTAACTCCCACCTCTACAAAAAAAAAAAAACACAGGATGCACATTAAACCCTTTAAAATAAAGGATGCAGATTAAACCCTTTAAAATAAAGGATGCAGATTAAACCCTTTAAAACACAGGATGCACATTAAACCCTTTAAAATAAAGGATGCAGATTAAACCCTTTAAAACACAGGATGCACATTAAACCCTTTAAAACACAGGATGCACATTAAACCCTTTAAAATAAAGGATGCAGATTAAACCCTTTAAAATAAAGGATGCACATTAAACCCTTTAAAATAAAGGATGCACATTAAACCCTTTAAAATAAAGGATGCACATTAAACCCTTTAAAATAAAGGATGCACATTAAACCCTTTAAAACACAGGATGCAGATTAAACCCTTTAAAATAAAGGATACGCCTTAAACCCTTTTAAGATGATTATGGCTGAGATTGGGTTCTTACTATTGGTCTATAACACATTAGGGTAGAGGTCTGCATTGGCTGAGGAGGATGGGTGGAAGTGGGCAGCAGAATGCAGTCGGTGAGAGAGAGATGGAAGCTTTTTATTACTTTTAGCAGCGTTTTAGTGGTGTTTTAGCGGTGAATTCTTGTAAATAATTGTATATAATAGTGACAGTGCTATTTTGGAGTGTTCTACTAGTGTTTTTGTCGAGTTAGCTTTTTTTTCACCGTTTTTTGTCTGTATTTTTCTGGTTTGTAAAGTTCATTGATAGTTGTATTTTACCTTTAGTCATCATAGATAGATAGATAGATAGATAGATAGATAGATAGATAGATAGATATTAATCTGCGTTAGTGCGTTAATTTTAACAGCCCTAGTTTGAACACATGGAAAGTAGTTTAAAGTTTATCTCTATAATCTCATAAAGTTTCATTATGCAAATTTATAGTTGTTTTTCAAAATAAATATGATTAAAAAAATCAAGTCTGTTTTTTTTTTTTTTTTTTTTTAAATAACACACTGTTTTAAGCATTTATTACATATAATAATGAAAATTAATAGACAGATTTTTCATTTCATTTAACCTTCATTAAACCAGGAAGTCCCTTGACATGAAATCTCTTTTTTTCGAGGGAGATATTAAAAGTTAAGTTCTTCCTGGAACAAGGTGCAAAAAGAATTGGCAAAAAAAGACCTTTTCTGTCACTTTTACTGCAAAAACAACATAAATAAATCTGCGGCCTGTTATAATGGTGGTCTTAAAAGAGTTCATGTACTTATTTCCACCTGGTTGGACTGAACTGAAACACTCCAAATGCTACAAATGAACACAGGACATTAAAGCACAAATCAACATATTTGTGACAAACCCCATTTAAGGAGATGCAGCATTCTTTCATTTATTTCTGTGGCTGATCCAAATGGTTGTGAATTTTATTAACCTGTGTGTATGTGACTCATACGTGAGCTTTAATCGACTGTAACTACTGATAACTGTGATGTAATGCACTGACTAATGCAGCGTTTGGACCTGAAGTTTGGCTCCAACGTCCTCATGTGATGATTGATAACATGTTTATCCACCGAGTATCTGAGCAACAGAAGTATTTAGTTGTGTTTGTGCCTCTGCAGACCGTGAAGACTGAAAACATCACATTGTTAATGGAAAGGGTTGTGTTTGAACACACAATGAATCCATTTTTTATTTTTTTGTCTGGCATTGGATTCTGTAGTTCATACCCCACCCATAGATGAGTGCCAGTTTGAAGTCCTGTTCATTTACCACAGAAATGACAATAATGTTCTGAAGCTTCAGTACTTAATAGTTTTATGAAGTAAATGTCCCCTTTTGGTGCAGTTTAATTCAAGTGGTTCATGGAAGCTCAGAGTCAATTTAAAGGTTAGTATATAAAAACAGAGAAAAATTAACAAACAGTGACTTTTTTTTTTAGCAAAACATGTCATTAACTGAACAATAAAACAAGCATCTGCATCCACTGTCCTTTATCAGAACACATGGGTTTTACTGGTGAATCAATGCTTCAGTTTTGATTAATTTTGTTGTTTATTTTCTCCATGTCATTTATTATTTTGTAAATTTTCTAATATGCATATATATATATATATATATATATATATATATATATGTATATATATATATATATATGTATATATATATATATATATATATATATATATATATATATATATATATATATATTTTTTTTTTTTTTTTTTTTTTTTTTTTTTTCCTGATTCAAGAACAACACAACATAAATTCCAATGTACTTGTACATGTACCTGTGCAAATGCTAATAAACTTTCTCTATAGAACTGCACCTTGAAACATAAATATCACACCTTGAGGTTTTATTCACAAAACAAATATTGGGAATTTTGAATCAGCTGCAAAAGAAGTTTCTGGACTTTAAAGAGTCCCAGTATTGTCCTTTAGTGTTCTGACTCTGATTCTTATTCTGACTCTGATTCATATTCTGACTGATCCTTATTCTGACTTTGATTTTGACTCTGATTCTTATTCTGACTCTGATTTTGACTCCCATTCTTATTCTGACTTTGATTCTTATTCTGATTCTTATTCTGACTCTGATTCTAACTCTAACTCTGATTCTTATTTGGTTTCTTGTTCTAATTCTGACTCTGAATCTGACTCTGATTCTAACTCTCATTCTGACTCTGATTCTAACTCTGACTCTGATTCTTATTCTGACTCTTATTCTGACTCTGATTCTCTTCCGTTGGTATTTTCAGTCCTATTTATTACATGAACAAACAACAACCTCTGAGCTGCGACTAAACAACACCACCTCCCCCTGCCGCTGAATGATAGTGAACCAGGCCCGACCCATTTGTGGAGAAGGCTCTAGATAAGTGAGCCCACCCCCTGACCCTGCTGCCCCCCCAGTCTCCCCCTGGCGGCGTCCTCCTGACCTGTGAATGTGGCCTGTTCGCTCCGATGCCCCTGCACTCTGCCAGGCCCAGACCGTCGGTCCCACGGGTCTCCAGACACAAACCGCCTTGTTTCAGCACACTGGACACCGCCTCCTGCTCCGGGACCCTGGGGGGGGGGGGGGGGGGGGTAAACCATTGACGGGGACAGGGACGGGGACGGGGGGGGGGGGGGTGAAGTGAAGCCAGTGAATAGTCATGTTACAACAATAAAGCCCAGATGGATTGAATTGACTGGTTGCCCTGTCGTGTAATCGAATCGTACCACTAAGTAATGCGGCCCATTACAACTCATACTTAAAAAAATACACAATCCAACGGCCGACACCGCAGATATCTGGAAACAAACGGCAGATTCAATTCAGCCACAGAGGCAGGGGTTTGGCTTCAGAAACATATTAGTGCAACACACACTCAGACTATTAAAATCACATACATTTGAATGACTGTTTAAAGATTATTGTTGAGTTACACACATTCTTCCTCTGTTACCTCATTACACTTTCTGTCAATTGAGTTCTTTTTTCTTTTTGGAGTTAATTCAAGGCTGGTAATCCTTTCCTCCTCTTGCACCATAAGCAAGAAAACTCTATATATTCAGAGTCTAAAGCAGCTGAAACCTGTCTAATAACAACCACAAAGCCCAATCTGACAGTGACTGACGTCCGGTGGAGGATCCTGAGACGTAGATGGAACCTCCAATCACCGAAACACTTTCACTGTGAGGGAGAGGAGATGACGCTGAAAGGGCTGATGGGAAAGTTACATAGATTTAGTGGAAACTGTAGGAAAGAAAGTAATATAGAGGAGTGGATTTGGACAGAAAAGGTGGTTTATTATTGGGTTTAACAGACGGGTAAATGTCATGTGACTTTAAGGGTCATGGGTCAGAATCTGTCGCTGGGCTTTAGGAGTCACATTAGTTGCTTTTCTATTGAACATCTGCGCAAAACTTTACCGATATTTACTAAATATCGAAAAAAACAGAAGTGTGTAATGTCGGTTTTTCCATTAAATCACAAATACGATGATTTGTTTTATTATCACGAGATGACACGAGAAGCCATTCCACAAACATGTCGACGAACATAAATATGGTGTTAATTTACAGATATATTCATTATTATTATATATTATCCCTCTATCTTGTACTAAATTTAAAAAATGATACAGTTTCCTTCAGTGTCCACACATACTGCACTATGTGTGTTTTAAAACTCTTCTTCTTTGCTTGTTGTAATGTCTGTCAACATCCATTTTTTTGTTTTTTTATTCATGTGACTGTAGTTGTAGAAAAAGGTCTTTCCATTACTTTTTTGTGTGATATACCATTTGCTCTACACCCGAAAAACCACCTCTTGCCAGAATAAAAACTTTTAATTGAAAACCAAGAGTTTTGGTGAAATTGTCGTTTTTCCATTAGGCAAATTTTTATGCTAAAGTTATATTAGCGCAATTTGAAGGTCAATGGAAAAGCGACTATTGTCTGAAAAACAACAAATATGGGTTTTTTTTTTGTGGTAAATACACAAATGGACAAAAGTATGTGGACACGTTGAATACAGGTGTCTCTTTTCTAACAGGGGTCTGGGATACAAAACAATAATGACTAATGTCAGAATATAGTTTTATATTATGGGATAGATATCATTTCATTGGTTAGTTTGGGTTAAATTATTATCTTTGTTTCCAAAATGTCTCAGAGATGGCTGAAAGATTGATTTTTTTTTTTTTTTTTTAAATCCTTGGCTATGATTTTAAATGTTCTTCCTATACATTTCTAAAATATTTTTCATGCTCTGTCTGTAAATAATAATTTTCTACCACAACTAACCATCAACTTTGATCACATTTCACTGAGGAAGAAAAATCTACCATTAAACTTTAAGGAAATATTGATGTTTCTAAATTATATGGACATAAATATTGGGACACATCATGTCTACAGCTGTAAGATGTCCTGTTCATGATGATTTAAGATAAAAACATCAATATTTCCTTAAAGTTTAATGGTTGATTTTTCTTCCTTGATAGTTGTGGTAGAAGATTATTATTTACAGTCAGAGCAGGAAAAATATTTGAGAAATTTAGAGGAAGAACATTTAAAATCATGGTCATGGATAAAAAAAAAAATAAATAAATAAAAAAAAAAAAATCAATGTTTAGAGAAATTAAATCAAACCATCTCTGGGTCATTTTGGAAACAAAGATAATAATTTAACCCAAACTAATCAATGCAATGATATTTATCCCATAATATAAAACTATATTCTGACATTAGTCATTATTGTTTTATATCCCAGACCTTTGTTACCTCCGCCAAGGAGGTTATGTTTTTGCCAGGGTTTGTTTGTTTGTCTGTTTGTTTGTTTGTTTGTCTGTCCGTTAGTGTGCAACATAACTCAAAAAGTTATGGACAGATTTGGATGAAATTTTCAGGGTTTGTTGGAAATGGGATAAGGAAGAAATGATTAAATTTTGGTGGTGATCGGGGGTGGGGGGGCCCACGGGGGGGGCCACTGATCAGCCTTGGCGGAGGTCTGCGCTCTCCGAGTGCTTCTATAGTTAGAAAAGAAACACTTGAATTCAATGTGTCCACATACTTTTGTCCACATAGTGTACGAAGAACTGGTAGTAAAAGAAGTAAAAATGTAAAAGTTGTGAATATTATAAGACAAGTCTGAACATTCTGTGCAAAATCAGGATAAAATGTAAAACTTAAACTGTGATTTTGTAAACACTGTGTAAGATATTTAAATTCTGATTGAGTTTAATAAAGTCTGATGTTTTGTGAATTGTTTAAAGTATTAACCATATTTCTGTTAAAACATGATGAAGTATGTGGTGAAAAAAGGAGTATGTTTGACCACTGTCTTTTTACTATCCCATTGGAAATGAATGGGAACTTTTCATGATGTTTTGCAGTTTCTGTTTCTTTTTATAATCAGATAAGTGTAAATTTGACATCTCCCTGTCATACCCTGAGTCCTGTTTTATCTCCACGTGTCATGATTCACCTGCTTTAACATGAACGACGGTAGATTAAAGACTGTACCTCAGCTCAGGATAGACGTTCTCCATGTACCAACGGAAGGGTTTGCAGTTCAACTTCCGCCGAAGCGTCAGACGATCTGTGATACTGCAGGATGAAGAAATAAGGAGTCAGAAAGAGGCACATACAGAAACAGACTGCCCTGTTAGAGGCAAAAACACTGACCTCTAAACAAAAACCTGGACAGTCAGCACCGACGCCGATGAGTAAACTCAGCTAATGGGCCTTTTATTAATAGAGCTGAAGCAGCACGGTTTATTTCTGCTCATAACACAACTTATTCCCTTTTGTTGTGATCTACAACTACAGCACTGTGTGTGTTTCCCTGGGTTTTTTTTTGTTGTTTTGCATGAAAATTAACCCTTAAAGACCCAAACACCCACCACTGACTGTGACCATCTACTGATCTGAACTGTTTAATCCCTGATGACCCACTAATCCTATCAATACATGTCAATAATTGGTGTAAAATACAATTATTCATCTGTTCATTGTCATCAGATATGACCCATTTGGACGTTCAGAGGCTCTCTAGTTACTGTGGAAACACTGTCATCATCTACAACAGTCTTTCTCAAGTGGGGGTACTTGGAAGAAGCTCAGGGTGTACATGAATTTTTTGGGGAAAAGTACATTAAATAAGTCATCACGTACTGAATACAAAATAAATAATCAAAATAAATGCTGGAATATAAAGCACATTAAATACATTCATATAAAATTAACACTCCTGACCTTAATTCATTTCAATATTTTTTATTTTTTATATTATCTTTGTTACTCATCTTGTATAAGCTTTGGTAACATTTTAAGAATATTCCTATTTTATATTATTCAAGATAAGTTTATCTGAGTAGTTACGTAATCATTTTTTGTTGATGAAAGTTTCATTTATTCATTAATAATCATTTAGTTTATTTTTCTTATCAACAAAAGAGGGCACTTTTCGGTTTGTATTTTGCAGTCAAAATTTGGATATGAAGATTTTTTATTTTTAATATATTAAAGTTAAATATATGTTGTTTTTTTTTGCAAAGTTTTGAAAATAAAAACAGACACCTTTGGCACAGGAACAAATTTTGCCTAATTTTTTCAGTCCAAAATGCTGAAGCGAGAGTTGGGGGTACTTGGCTAAAGTATTTCAGGGGTAGTCCACTGTAAAACGTTTGAGAACCACTGTTCTACAACATTGATTCACCAGTAAAACCCCTGGAATTGGATCCCTGACAGTGGATGGACACACTGGGTTTATGATCAGTTCATGATATTTTTGCTGAAAAAGTCCCTTTTAATTAATTTTCTCTATTTTTGATAACATTACCATCAACTTTAATCTGAGTTTTAATGAACATCTACCTGATCAGTGAATTAAATATAGGAAAATACATGATTTTCACTGAAAAAACAAAAAACACAGAGGATAATATTATAGTAAATAGTGATAAATTGCTTAAGAAATGTTAAATAGGGAGAACCATTCATTTGGGAACTCCTGTAAAAGCAGCCCTGGGTCTTCATGGGTTAATATGTCCGTACACACAAATATTAAGGCCACAGTCTGACTTATTTGTTTCCACGCTTTGATAAATTAGTTCCCATGTTTTTCTTCATTTGTTGGAAGCAGATAGAGTCAGCACAACAAACCAGACTTTCTAACTGAAGCAGAAAGTTCTCTCTGAATTTTTCAAGTAACTTTGGCTGCAAAGATGTGAACAGATTTATAACTCATAAGTGAAACACTGTTCAAACAAACAATCGACAACAAACTACGACCTGGTTTTCATCAAACTAAACCATGTTTCCACTTGAATAAATAAGACTGGACCTGGGAGAACGAACAGCACCATGGATGTGAGGTGGTAGAAGTGGAAGAACACTGGTTGTTTTTACTGTTTGATTACATTATAGAGCTTGTATTTGTACAATTTTACTTCAGTAAAGAAAATGAATCTGTATTTTTACATTTTTTGAACAAGTATCCTTTGTACTTGAGTAAAATCTTGTGTGTTCTGTCGCCACATCTGGAGAAAAGATTCTAAAACTTTGAATTATTGATTCATTCAGATGTACAGATGCATCCATTTCATTTGCTCCAGCACACAGGTGTCAAACATACAGCCCGTGGGCCAAAACCGAAGGGTCCCATATGGCCCATTAGATACATTTTTGAAATGACACTGAATATTTTAACAATCAATGGTATTAAAATAGTTTTATTTCAGGTTCCACATTCACACCAATATGATCTAAAGTGAGTCAGACCAGTAAAATAATAACATCATAATTGATAAATAATGACAAATACAAACTTTTCTCTTTGTTTTAGTGTAAAAAGTAAAATTCCATAAAAATTTTGACGACAAACATGAACAACCTCAAATGTCTGAAGAGAAATATGTGTAACTGTACCAATGTTCTGTGTGTTACTACATGTTTTGTGTATTTGTAGATGCACTGGGATCTGTAAGTTTTAATGTACATGTATAAATGACAAACTGAGGCAGAATACTGTTAAAATTACACTTATTTTTCTCCAGAAATTTCAGGTTGTTCATGTTCTTCACATTTTTAAGGAAACGTTTTCACCATGTAATTTTACTATTTTCACTGTTATTATTTTACTGTTTCTTTTTATCTAACCTTTCTTTCTACAAAACTTGCTGTGTTTCTTAAGTGATTTATTACCATTTATTTATAATAGTATCCTCTGTATTTTGTATTTTATCAGTATAACTCAGGTATTTTCCTATATTTAATTTACTGATTATGCAGATGTTCATTAAAGCTCTGATTAAAATTGAGGGTTATTATATCAAAAACAGAGAAAACTGACAAAAAAGGGACTTTTTCAGCAAAGATATAATTTATTATTACTTATTTTGTAATTTTTTTCCTTTATTTTCCTTATTATTTTATTTGTCTGTTCATTTTGTTAGTTTGTTGTTTATTTTTCTACATTTTTTTGCCTCTTTTATTATTTTTTCTTCAATTTTGTTCCGCTTGTGGTTTATTTCATTCATTTGACTTATTATTTTGTTCATTTTATTATTCATTTTGGTTTATTTTATTCATTATTTTGGCTGTTTTTTTTTCATTTTGTTGCTTATTTGATAATTTTTGACTTTATTTTAGTACATGTTTTGCTCATTTTTTCCACATTATTTATTATTTTGTAGGGTTTTTTTTTTTTTATGTATTTTTGTTTATTTCATTTATTAATATCCTAATTAACCCAGTGTGTCCATCCACTGTCACTGATCCGACTCCATGGGTTTTACTGGTGAATCAATGTTGTAGAAGATGACGGCGTTTCCATGGTAACTACGGAGCCTCTGAACATCCAAATGGGTCATATCTGATGACCATGAACAGATGAATAACTGTATTTTACACCAATTATTTACATGTATTGATAGGATTAGTGGATCAACAAGTATTAAACGGTTTTGGTCGGTGGTGGAAGTTTGGGTCTTTAAAGGTTAAGAGGAATATGTCTTGTCTTCACAGAAAATCATTCCTCCTTTTCCTGTAGTCGATGCATTTACATTTTTTTTCCAAGTATTTTACTGTGACATTTGGTGACCTTTAAAAAAACAAGCTGCATTTCGGCTCCTGATTCTAAGTTCAGGAAAGTCAGACAAGAGCGAAGGAGTAAACGATGTGTGTAAAACCAACGACCACAGCTGTGTTTTTATGAATCAGGTCTGTGGTGGAATGAAGACCAGGGTGTGACGGACAGACCTGCCAAAGGCCTTGCCCTGGGCCGACGGCCTTGCTGAGTAGTAGTACTGTTTATACTCGTCCATCCACACCTCCGCCGCCCGCCGGGTGTTCCTGCAGGGACACACACACACACATACACACCTGCTCAGACACACTAATGACAGCGCTGTGAGCATTCCTGCAGTCGAGTCTAATGACAGGATCCACACAGAAACCCACATAAACCCACACCTCCACCACTTACTGCATTATTAATGTGTCTGCAACAAGTGGAGAAGCACTGGAAAACAGGAGCATGAAAACATTCACTACGTGGACAAAAGTATGTGGACACAGTGAATTCAGGTGTTTTTTTTTTCTAACAGGGGTCTGGGATTCAAAACAATAATGACTAATGTCAGAATAGAGTTTTATATTATGGGATAAATATCATTGCATTGGTTAGTTTGGTTTAAATTGTTATCTTTGTTTCCAAAATACCTCAGAGAAGGCTGAAAGATTGATTTTTTTTTTTTTTTTAAATCCGTGACTATGATTTTAACCCTTTCATGCACTAATTATGAGAACCTTACTCAAAATTTTTTTCCTGAGTGTTTTTATTCCTCTGTAGGCATGAAAAAAAGAATGCAATTGAAAATTTTCTTCTGAAAAATAAATTTAAATAAATAAATAAATAAAAATAATTTAAATTAAAAAAAAAAAAAAAAATGCATTAAAAATAAAAAAAATCTTATTAACCTATTTTTCATGAAGTTGCAAAAACATCCACTCAGCTGAACACCACACATTTAATTTTTGACACACAGAAACATGTATTTACTGATAAATTGTGTGAAAACTGTGGGGAGGGCTTGTGATTATGGGGGTTTATGCTCAGGAGAGATCTACATAATGTTACCTATTCATGTCAGAAAGATATGTAGTGTCTTAAAACTTTAATAAAGATATGTGTAACAAAAAAAAACAAAAAAACAAAACAGAACAGAACAAAAGAACAATAAAATCCATGAATATACAAGGGAACAGCTGTAGAATAGCTGTCCACTGTAGTGACCAGTATGCATGAAAGGGTTAAATGTTCTTCCTCTAAATTTCAAAAATATTTTTCATGCTCTGACTATAAATAATAATCTTCTACCACAACTAACCATCTACATTCTTCACATCTCACTGAGGAAGAAAAATCTACCATTAAACTTTAAGGAAATATTGATATTTATAAACTATATGGACATAAATATTGGGACACATCATGTCTACAGCTGTAAGATGTCCTGTTCATAAGGATTTAAGATAAAAACATCAATATTTCCTTATAGTTAAATGGTAGATTTTTCTTCCTCAGTGAGATGTGAAGAAAGTAGATGGTTAGTTGTGATAGAAAATTATTATTTACAGTCAGAGCAGGAAAAACTATTGAGAAATTTAGAGGTAGAACATTTAGAATCATGATCATGGATAAAAAAATAAAAAAAAAACAATCTTTCAACCATCTCTGATGCATTTTGGAAACAAAGATAACAATTTAAACCAAACTAACCAATGAAATGATATTTATCCCATAATATAAAACTCTATTCTGACATTAGTCATTATTGTTTTGTATCCCAGACCCCTGTTAGAAAAGAAACACCTGAATTCAATGTGTCCACATACTTTTGTCCACATAGTTTACGTCCAGATTGGATATTAATACAGAGACTGACAAATGCATATGTTTGGTTATTAGAACTTTACTAAATCAACAAACACAATGCTGGACCAGAACTTTTACACAGGACTGTAAAAACAACTTGAAAAGAGTATTATCTCATATATGAAAAATATATATTCACCAACATTAATGTATCTATAACAACCTTAAATCAGAAAATAAAATGGACTGACTGATCTGTCAGGGTCTAGTAATAATGTCACAGGTCTAGTAAATGCTCTTTTTATTTTATTTTTTTTTAACTTGTGTTATATTCTTTACCTTTCTCATGCTGCAGCCTATGTTCTACCCTGATTTCTAAATGTTATTTACTACCTTTGTCTGTAAAGGACTTTGGGTCAACTTCTGTTGTATTTAAATGTGGTATATAAATACACTAACTTGACTTTTAAAAAATAGACATAAATTTAGTTTCATTCATTATTTTATTTAACTTTTCTTTACCATATATTGTGTGGAGATCCCACTTGTATAGCTCCTCTTTTTTTTCTTGCTACACTATCTTTGTCATTCTCTTGTAAATGATATACTGTTTAACTATTGTTGGTGCTCAGGTGAAAACAAAGCTTCTGACTTAAAATATCATCACATTTGCACATCACAGTTACTTGTATTAAATTTCATGGTGAAAAAAAAAGACTTGATTTACTCATAAACATGTTTTATCAGTTCATGATAACCATGACCTAAACCTCTAAACTCTAATCAGTTCATGTTGGAGTCTGAGTAAACATGTGACCAGATTCTGATAAGTTATTGATCAAATATTGTGTAAGAACAGTGACATGTACATGCTCTGTGTTTCTCTGTGGATCTTTACCAAACTATTAAAAGAGTTTTAGCAATATTTCCATAGTTTTTATACATAAATACAAACATGTACAAACGTCTTCATGGTGACTGCAGTTAAAAATGTGTGTGTACTCTTATTGCAATGAATGGTGGGAAAATGTGGACCTAGAACATTAAGCTCAAGTTACAACTTGGCAAAAAAAGCCTGAATCATTATTTAGTCTTTGTTCCCTAATCACAATATTTCATTGTAGCCTTAGGGCTGCATTCTCTGGTGTAGACAGAAATCTGAACCTGGCCAGGATCTGTATCTAAACTGATCTACACACTAAACCACGGGGGTCAAACATACGGTCCGTGGGCCAAACCACCCATTGTTTTAGTTCAGGTTCCACATTCAGTCCAATCTGATCTGAAATGGGTCGGACCAGTAAAATACTGTCATAATAACCTATAAATAGTGACAAATCCAAAGTTTTCTCTGTTTTAGTGGGAAAAAAAGGAAAATTGCATGAAAATATTTACATTTACAAACAGTCTTTTAACTAAAAATGTGAATAACCTGAACAAATATGAACAACATAAAATGCCTTAAGAGAAATAAGTGTAACTGAACCAATATTCTGCCTGTTATTAAATGTTTTGTGTATTTGTATATCTACTGTGATTTGTAAGTTGTAATGTACATGTGAAAATGATAAAATGAGGCAGAATATTGTTAAAATTCATATATTTTTCTTAATAAATTTCAGTTTGTTCATGTTATTCACATTTTTTTAAAGAATAATTTGTAAATGCAAGTATTTTGTCATGTAATTTTACTTTTTTCACTCTAAAACATACAGAAAAATTTGGAGTTTACAGTATTTATATATTATTCTGTTAGTATTTTACTAGTTCTGATCCACTTCAGATCATATTGGTCTGAATGTGGAACCGGAACTAAATGAGTTTGACACCCCTGCCCTAAACAGCAAGAATTTCAGCTCATACTTTTTCTGTTTCCAGTCTGATCTGAAATGAGTCGGACCAGGAAAATACTGTCATAATAACCTATAAATAAAGACAAATCCAAAGTTTTCTCTGTTTTAGTGAAAAAAAGGAAAATTGCATGAAAATATTTACATTTAGAAACTGCCCTTTCCCAAAAAATGTGAATAACCTGAACAAATATGAACAACACGAAATGCTTTAATATAAATAAGTGTAACTGAACCAATATTCTGCCTGTTATTAAATGTTTTGTGTATTTGTATATCTACTGTGATTTGTAAGTTGTAATGTACATGTGAAAATGATAAAATGAGGCAGAATATTGTTAAAATTCATATATTTTTCTTAATAAATTTCAGTTTGTTCATGTTATTCACATTTTTTTAAAGAATAATTTGTAAATGCAAGTATTTTGTCATGTAATTTTACTTTTTTTCACTCTAAAACATATAGAAAAATTTGGAGTTTATAGTATTTATATATTATTCTGTTAGTATTTTACTGGTTCTGATCCACTTCAGATCATATTGGTCTGAATGTGGAACCGGAACTAAATGAGTTTGACACCCCTGCCCTAAACAGCAAGAATTTCAGCTCATACTTTTTCTGTTTCCAGTCTGATCTGAAATGAGTCGGACCAGGAAAATACTGTCATAATAACCTATAAATAAAGACAAATCCAAAGTTTTCTCTGTTTTAGTGAAAAAAAGGAAAATTGCATGAAAATATTTACATTTAGAAACTGCCCTTTCCCAAAAAATGTGAATAACCTGAACAAATATGAACAACACGAAATGCTTTAATATAAATAAGTGTAACTGAACCAATATTCTGCCTGTTATTAAATGTTTTGTGTATTTGTAGATCCACTGTGACCTGTATGTTGTAATGTACATGTGTAAATGATAAACTGAGGCAGAATATTGTTAAAATTCATTTATTTTTCTTAATAAATTTCAGTTTGTTCATGTTATTCACATTTTTTAAAGAATAATTTGTAAATGCAAATATTTTGTCATGTAATTTTACTTTTTTTCACTCTAAAACATATAGAAAAATTTGGAGTTTACAGTATTTATATATTATTCTGTTAGTATTTTACTGGTTCTGATCCACTTCAGATCATATTGGTCTGAATGTGGAACCGGAACTAAATGAGTTTGACATCCCTGCCCTAAACAGCAAGAATTCCAGCTCATACTTTTTCTGTTTCCAATCTGATCTGAAATGAGGAAAATACTGTCATAATAACCTATAAATAAAGACAAATCCAAAGTTTTCTCTGTTTTAGTGAAAAAAAAGGAAAATTGCATGAAAATATTTACATTTAGAAACTGCCCTTTCCCAAAAAATGTGAATAACCTGAACAAATATGAACAACATGAAATGCTTTAATATAAATAAGTGTAATTGAACCAATTTTCTGCCTGTTATTAAATGTTTTGTGTATTTGTAGATCCACTGTGACCTGTATGTTGTAATGTACATGTGTAAATGATAAACTGAGGCAGAATATTGTTAAAATTCAGGTATTTTTCTTAAAAAAATTCATTTTGTTCATGTTATTCGCATTTTTTAAAGAATAATTTGTAGATGCAAATATTTTGTCATGTAATTTTACTTTTTTCACTCTAAAACATATTGAAAAATTTGGAGTTTATAGTATTTATATATTACTCTGTTAGTATTTTACTGGTTCTGATCCACTTCAGATCATATTGGTCTGAATGTGGAACCGGAACTAAATGAGTCTGACATCCCTGCCCTAAACAGTAGAATTCCAGCTCATACTTTTTCTGTTTTAATGTTACAACATGTCTGGGTGACAAGTGCAAAGTTCGCCCACTCATGCTTTTAATGTCACACTGATTTCCAAAGCTCAGCTAGGCTGAATCATGTGATCGTGAGTCTGAGCACCAGATAATCCCTCTTTGCCGCGGACAAATTGTTTCAGAGTGAAGAGAAATCACACCCTGGACCCGACCAGGTGTCATGTGTTCAACAGAACCTCCCAACACTTACTTGATGTAGGTGAGAGCGTTGCCTTCTGGGAAATCGTACGGGTGGCGTTTCCTGAACACGTGACCCACGCGGCTGCAGGGAAGAATCTCCAGGCTTCCACCGCACATCCACACCCGGAAAGACAGCTCTGCAGAATCAGAACCAGAATCAGAACCAGAATAGTCTTTCTTGTCATTGTGTATTCAGTGCTACTCCAGTCTATGAAAGCTATGGAAGCCCATTTCTACCAGTAAAAAAAAAAAATCATCATGAAAAGTCAAAATTATGAGATAAAAAGTCCAAATTACAAGAAAAAAGGGAAACTTATGAGATAAAAAGTCAGAAGTATGAGAGGAAAAGTCATAATTATAGACATAAAGTTAAAATTATGAGCTATAAAGTCAAAATTTTGAGAAAAAAGACAAAATTATGAGATTAAAAAGTCAAAAGTATGAGATGAAAAGTCATAATTATGAGATATAAAGTTAAAATTATGAGCAATAAAGTCAAAATTATGAGAAAAAAGACAAAATTATGAGATTACAAAGTCAAAAGTATGAGATAAAAAGTCAGAATTATGAGATAAAAAGTCAAAATTATGAGATATAAAGTCAAAATTATGAGAAAAAAGCCAAAAGTATGAGATGAAAAGTCGAAATTATGACATAGAAAGTCAAAATTATGAGAAAATAGTCAAAATTCTGAGATTAGAAAGTCAAAAGTATGAGATAAAAAGTCATAATTATGAGCTAAAAAGCCATAAGTTTGAGTTTTTATCTCACAATTGTGACTTCCCATGTCAAAAATTCTTTTTTACTGGTGGAACCATACCAGTCAGTGCAACAATATGAATTAAAAAAACAATACATAAGAAAATAAGGACGGAACAAATATAAAATTACAAAAACTAAAAAGTAAAATAAGAAAATAAAATATAAAATTTTACAAAAAGTAACATGAGAATAGAACTTAAAATAGAAAAAATAAAAACAGGTATAAAATTTGAATAGACACAATATTTACAATAAAAACAGTATGTATATCTATGAACAAGGCTATAAAAATAGTAAATTTGTATTTGAATAATATTGAATAAATATTGGATTGTTATTTTACATGAACTTATTGCATATAATTTACAACATACGTTCAGTGACAGACTGATTCCATCCAAATGCACCTCTGAACCACACAGATAATCAGTCCTGCCTCTGTCCATCAGACTGTGTAA